>NC_041229.1:21334403-21426557 GCF_002837175.3 Physeter macrocephalus | reverse complement strand
TACGTGGGCCTCTCACTGTTGTGGCCTCTCCCGTTGCGGAGCACAGGCTCCGGACGCGCAGGCTCAGCGGCCATGGCTCACGGGCCCAGCCGCTCCGTGGCATGTGGGATCTTCCCAGACCGGGGCACGAACCCATGTCCCCTGCATCAGCAGGTGGACTCTCAACCACTGCACCACCAGGGAAGCCCTAGTCCTTCATTTTAAAGGTCTACATATAAGTATGGAAAGAGACACCTCATGATTTTAGCAAGCTAAGCACTGGTTAAAAAAAACCCCAACATTCTGACAGCACTCTACAGAAAAATAAACATCTCAGTACTCACATAATTTAAAAAGAAAAAAATCTTTTGTAGAAGGAAACAAAAACACAAACAACCTTTGTTTTCTTAAAACTAAAATCTTAATCAGTATTTCCTACTTAAAAATGTATTTCTCAATTATGTGACTCTGAACTGTTTATTTTTATCCTGAGTGCAATGTAGATGTGTTTATTTCAGTCTCTTTGAGTATGGAAATGGGAAGGAGGGCAAGATGATAACCTTCAATTTAGCCTCTTAATATAGCTTGATTAGGTTTTAAAAGTTATAATTAACAAAGCTATAAAATGATCTAACAAATACAATCAGAGTCTAAGAATTAACCTGTTGCCTGCATCTTATGTATTAACATTCCATTTTCAAATAGGTTTGTGAAGCCACTTCAGAAAGGCAAAAAGGAGTTTTAGGACCTAAATCATTTTTCACTAAAACTAGATAATAGCTTTGATGAAACTGGGCCACAGTAATATCTCTTAATATTTATTACTAAGGAGATTTGTTCAAGATGGTGGAGTAGAAGGATGTGTGCTCACTCCCTCTTGCAAGACCACCGGAATCACAACTAACTGCTGAACAATCATTGACAGGAAGACACTGGAACTCACCAAGAAAGATACCCAGATCCAAACACAAAGGAGAAGCTGCAATGAGACAGTAGGAGGGGCGCAATCACAATAAAATCAAATCCCATAACTGCTGGGTGGGTGGCTTATAAACTGGAGAACAATTATACCACAGAAGTCCACCCACTGGAGTGAAGGTTCTGAGCCTCACGTCAGGCTTCCCAACCTGGGGGTCTGGCAATGGGAGCAGGAATTCCCAGAGAATCAGACTTTGAAGGCTAGCAGGATTTGATTGCAGGACTTTGACAGGACTGGGGGAAACAGAGACTCTACTCTCGGTGAGCACAGAAAGTAGTGTGTGCACCAGGACCCGGGGGAAGGAGCAGTGATGCCACAGGAGACTGAACCAGACCTACCTGCTAGTGTTGGAGGGTTTCCTGCAGAGGCAGGGGTGGCTGTGGCTTAACACATGGACAAAGACACTAGCAGCAGAAGTTCTGGGAAGTACTCCTTGGCATGAGCCCTCCTAGAGTCCACCATTAGCCCCACCAAAGAGCCTGTAGCCTCCAGTGCTGGGTCCCCTCAGGCCAAACAACCAACAGGGAGGGAACTCAGCCCCACCCATCAGCAGACAGCAGATTAAAGTTTTACTGAGCTCTGCCTACCAGAGCAACACCCAGCTCTACCCACCACCAGTCCCTCCCATCAGGAAGCATGCACAAGCCTCTTAGATAGCCTCATCCACGAGAGGGCAGACAGCAGAAGCAAGAATAACTGCAATCCTGCAGCCTGTGGAATGAAAACAACATTCACAGAAAGAGAGGCAAAATGAAAAGGCAGAGGGCTATGTAACGTATGAAGGAACAAAACGCCAGAAAAACAATTAAATGAAGTGGAGATAGGCAACCTTCCAGAAAAAGGATTCAGAATACTGATAGTGAAGATGATCCAGGACCTCAGAAAAAGAATGGAGGCAAAGATTGAGAAGATGTGAGAAATGTTTAACAAAGACCTAGAACAATTAAAGAACAAACACCTATAATAATTAAAGAGCAAACAAACAGAGATGAACAATACAATAAATGAAATCAAAAATACACTAGAAGGAATCAATAGCAGAATAACTGAGGCAGAAGAACGGATAAGTGACCAGGAAGACAGAATGGAGGAATTCACTGCCGCCGAACGGAATAAAGAAAAAAAGAATGAAAAGAAATGAAGACAGCCTATGAGACCTCTGGGACAACATTAAACGCACCAACATTTGCATTATAGTGGTCCCAGAAGGAGAAGAGAGAGAGAAAGGACCTGAGAAAATATTTGAAGAGATTATAGTCGAAAACTTCCCTAACATGGGAAAGGAAATAGCCACTGAAGCCCAGGAAGTGCAGAGAGTCCCAGGCAGGATAAACCCAAGGAGAAACAGGCTGAGACACATAGTAATCAAATTGACAAAAATTAAAGACTAAGAAAAATTACTAAAAGCAACAAGGGAAAAATGACAAAAAATATACAAGGGAACTCCCATAAGGTTAATAGCTGATTTCTCAGCAGAAACTCTACAAGCCAAAACAGAGTGGCACAATATATTTAAAGTGATGAAAGGGAAGAATCAAGATTACTCTACCCAGCAAGGATCTCATTCAGATTCGACAGAGACATCAAAAGCTTTACAGACGAGTAAAAGCTAAGAGAATTCAGCACCACAAAACCAGCTCTACAGCAAATGCTAAAGGAACTTTTCTAAGTGGGAAACACAAGAGAAGAAAAGGACCTACAAAAACA
Organism: Physeter macrocephalus; assembly: GCF_002837175.3. NCBI lineage: Eukaryota > Metazoa > Chordata > Mammalia > Artiodactyla > Physeteridae > Physeter > Physeter macrocephalus. Next base: position 21,423,892 of record NC_041229.1, on the reverse strand, counting down.
ATTAAGAAAATGGTCATAGGAACATACATATCGATAATTACCTTAAATGTAAATGGACCAAATGCTCCAACCAAAAGAAATAGGCTTGCTGAATGGATACAGAAACATGACCCATATATATGCTGTCTACAAGAGACCCACTTCAGACCTAGGGACACATAGAGACTGAAGGTGAGGGGATGGAAAAAGATATTCCATGCAAATGGAAATCAAAAGAAAGCTGGAATAGCAATACTCATATCAGATAAAATAGGTTTTAAAATAAAGAATGTTACAAGAGACAAGGAAGGAAACTTACATAATGATCAAGGAATCGATCCAAGAGGAAGATATAACAATTATAAATATATAGGCACCCAACAAAGGAGCACCTGAATATATAAGGCAAATGCTAACAGCTATAAAAAAGGAAATCGACAGTAACACAATAATAGTGGGGGACTTTGACACCTCACTTACACCAATGGACAGATCATCCAGACAGAAAATTAATAAGGAAACACAAGCTTTGAATGACACAATAGACCAGATAGATTTAATTGATATTTATAGGATATTCCAACTGAAAACAGCAGATTACACTTTCTTCTCAAGTGCACATGGAGCATTCTCCAGGATAGATCACATCTTGGGTCAAAAATAAAGCCTTTGTAAATTTAAGAAAACTGAAATCACATCAAGCATCTTTTCCGACCACGCTGAGACTAGAAATAAATTACAGGGAAAAAACACAAACCATGGAGGCTAAACAACACGTTACTAAATAACCAAGAGATCACTGAAGAAATCAAAGAGAAAATCAAAAAATACCTAGAGACAAACGACAAGAAAAACACAATGAACCAAAACCTATGGGATGCAGCAAAAGCAGTTCTAAGAGGGAAATGTATAGCAACACAATCTTACCTCAAGAAACAAGAAAAATATCAAATAAACAACCTAACCCTACCTCTAAAGGAACTAGAGAAAGAAGAACAAACAAAATCCAAGGTTAGTAGAAGGAAATAAATCATAAACAGAGCATCAAAGAGGAAATCAAAAATACCTAGAGACAAATGACAATGAAAACACGATGATCCAAAACCTATGGGATGCAGCAAAAGCAGTTCTAAGAGGGAAATGTATAGCAACACAATCTTACCTCAAGAAACAAGAAAAATATCAAATAAACAACCTAACCCTACCTCTAAAGGAACTAGAGAAAGAAGAACAAACAAAATCCAAGGTTAGTAGAAGGAAATAAATCATAAACAGAGCAGAAATAAATGAAATAGAAAAAAGAAAACAATAGCAACGATCAATAAAACTAAAAGCTGGTTCTTTGAAAAGATAAACAAAATTGATAAACCTTTAGCCACTCACCAAGAAAAAGAAGAAGAGGACTCAAATCAAGAAAATTAGAAATGAAAAAGGAGAAGTAACAATGGACACTGCAGAAATACAAAGCATCCTAAGAGACTACCACACACAACTCTATGCCAATAAAATGGACAACCTGGAAGAAATGGACAAGTTTTTAGAAAGGTATAACCTTCCAAGACTAAACAAAGAAAAGTCCAGGACCAGATGGCTTCACAGGTGAATTTTATCAAACATTTAGAGAAGACCTAACACCAATTCTTCTCAAACTCTTCCAAAAAATTGCAGAGGAAGGAAAACTCCCAAACTCATTCTACGAGGCCACCATCACCCTGATACCAAAACCAGACAAAGATATCACACACACAAAAAATTACAGACCAATATCACTGATGAATGTATATGCGAAAATCCTCAGCAAAATACTAGCAAACAGAATCCAGCAACACATTAAAATGATCATACACCATGATTAAGTGGGATTTATCCCAAGGATGCAACGATTCTTCAATATATGCAAATCAAACAATGTGATAAACCATATTAACAAACTGAAGAATAAAAACCATATGGTCATCTCAATAGATGCAGAAAAAGCTTTTGACAAAATTCAACACCCATTTATGATAAAAGCTCTCCAGAAAGTAGGCATAGAGGGAACCTACCTCAAATAATAAAGTCCATATATGACAAACACACAGCAAACATCATTCTCAATGGTGAAAAACTGAAAGCATTTCCTCTAAGATCATGAACAAGACAAGGATGTCCTCTCTCACCACTCTAATTCAACATGGTTTTGGAAGTCCTAGCCACGGCAATCAGAGAAGAGAAATAAATAAAAGGAATACAAATTGGAAAAGAAGAATTAAAATTGTCACTGTTTGCAGATGACATGATACTATACACATAGAATCCTAAGAGGACACCAGAAAACTACTAGAAGTAATCAATGAATTTGGTAAAGTTGCAGGACACAAAATTAATACACATAAATCTCTTGCATTCCTATACACTAGCAACGAAAGATCAGAAACAGAAATTAAGGAAACAATCCCATTCATCACTGCAACAAAAAGAATAAAATACCTAGGAAAAAACCTACCTAAGGAGGCAAAAGACCTGTACTTAGCAAACTATAAGACACTGATGAAAGAAATCAAAGATGACACAAACACATGGGAGATATACCATGCTCTTAGACTGGAAGAATCAATATTGTGAAAATGACTATACTACCCAAAGCAATCTACAGATTCAATGCAATCCCTATCAAATCACCAATGGCATTTTTTTACAGAACTAGAACAAAAAATCTTAAAATTTGTATGGAGACACAAAAGACCCTGAATAGCCTCAACAATCTTGAGGGGAAAAAAATGGAGCTGGAGGAATCAGACACCTTGACTTTAGACTATACTACAAAGCTACAGTAATCAAGACAATATGGTACTGGCATAAAAACAGAAATACAGATCAATGGAACAGGATAGAAAGCCTAGAGATAAACCCATGCACCTGTGGCCGACTAATCTATGACGAAGGAGGCAAGGATATAAAATGGAGAAAAGACAGTCTCTTCAATAAGTGGTGCTGGGAAAACTGGACAGCTACATGTAAAAGAATGAAATTAGAACATTCCCTAACACCATACACAAAAATAAACTCAAAATGGATTAAAGACCTAAATGTAAGGCCAAACACTATAAAACTCTTAGAGAAAAACTTAGGAAGAACACTCTTTGACATACATCACAGCAAGATCTTTTTTGACCAATCTCCTAGAGTAATGGCAATTCAAACAGAAATAAATGGGGCCTAATTAAACTTAAAAGCTGTTGCACAGCAGAGGAAACTATAAACAAGATGAAAAGACAACCCTCAGAATGGGAGAAAATATTTCCAAATGAATCAGTGGACAAAGGATTAATCTCCAAAATATATAAACAGCTCATGTTGCTCGATATAAAAAAAAACAACCCAATCATGGAGAACAGTATGGAGGTTCCTTAAAAAACTAAAAATAGAACTACCATATGACCCAGCAATCCTACTACTGGGCATATACCCAGAGAAAACCATAATTCAAAAACACACATGCACCCCAATGTTCACTTCAGCACTACTTACAATAGCCAGGTCATGGAAGCAACTTAAATGCCCATAAACAGACTAATGTATAAGGAAGATGTGGCACATATATACAGTAGAATATTACTCAGCCATATAAAGGTACAAAATTGGGTCATTTGTAGAGACGTGGATGGACCTATAGAGTGTCATACAGAGTGAAGTAAGTCAGAAAGAGAAAAACAAATATCATATATTAACGCATATATGTGGAATCCAGAAAAATGGTACAGATGAACCAGTTTGCAGGGCAGAAATAGAGACACAGATGTAGAGAACAAACGTATGGACACAAAGGGGGAAAGCAGGGGGTGGTGGTGGTGGTGGTTGGAGGAATTGGGAGATTGGGATTGACAATATATACACTAATATGTATAAGATAGATAACTAATAAGAACCTGCTGCATAGAAAAATAAAATAAAGAGTCTTAAAAAATATTTATTACTAAGGCTCATTGTAAAAGTGAGTCAACTTTTAGGTACAGTTTTAGAGGTAGTGTTGCTTGATCTTAAATTACAAAAGAAAATAAACTAAAATTCAAAATGATTCTTGGAAATGTCTATGTTTATAAGTGGTAATCAATTAGTGATTATTGTCACAAGTACTAGATAGGATCTTGATAACCTCAAAGCCTAGCACATGGTCACTGCTCATTCCAAATACCATCTCTTCCATGAAAATTTTCTCTCAATTGAATCCTTGATTGGTATCTCATATATCTGGCACTTACATCCTACCTCGTACCTCTCAAATATCCTCATTTAACATATATTGAGTATATGATCACCATATAATAAATTAGTTATTCGTCATAGTGATAAGGGTTGCCTTTGCTGGGTGGTTGCCACGCACCAGACACTGGAGATAGATGTGGTCTCTAGCCTCAAGGAGCTAGCAATGTGATAGGGGAATCAGACAGTAAACACAGTGATAAACCAGTGAGGTAAGTGCAATAAAAAATGTAGCATATTGAGGGCACAGGGAGGAACATAAATAGGAGGTCCTATCTGAGACTGAATTGGTTAGGAAAGTTTCTTGGAGGAATTGAAGTCTTAAAGGATGGCCAGAACAATGAAGGCTGAAGGGCATTCTCTGCAGAAAGAAGAGCATGCCAAACATAATATGCATGCTGTGCTTCAGGAACTGTGGAAGTTCAGAAATGCTGGAGTGACGAAGGCCTGAAGAAGAGCAGCAGCAGACAAGGAAGGGGCCATATTAGCGATGTTTTTCCTAGCACATTTAGCCTTTATCTGAAAGCACTAAAAGATTTTAAGCAGGACACTGTGTTTTGCAATATGTTGAAGAGACTAGAGGAGGGCAAGCTTAGAGGAAGGGAGATCTTTAGGAATTTACTGCAGTAATCTAAGTCAAGAAGTGTCATGGACCTGAGCTGGCAGTGAGAAAAGGATAGAAAATATAGGAAAAAACATATTCAAGAGATATTAAAAATAAAGATTGTTAAAATTTGCAAATTGATTAGCTGTGGGGGCGGGCAAATGGAGATAGAATTGACTAAGAAAAGGAATACAGATGTACTGCCCAGCCTTTATTTACTTACTTATTTTTAATTTATTTTTCATCCAACAAATGCCTGGTGAGCCTCTATATGTGTTGGTTCGGAATCGTGCTAAATGGTGAACTTATGAGATAAACAATTTAGATTTATCCTCTTCCTAACATTTATGGAATCATGAGTCTAGTTCTACTATCAGCTATCTGCTTGACATCACCCATCATTGTTGCTCTGTTCAATCTGTAACAGAGGTTGAAAACCATAACCCACAGTCATGTTTTATTTGGCCCACACAGAGGTTTCAAAAACGTGATTTTGATTGTTCAGTTCGCCACATTCCCTCTCTTGCTAATTCTTTACTCTGTTTCCTGCACCTCCGAGGGACCTGAAAGCATTTAAGTTGGTGATTCTTGTCCTAGTGTTACTCTTTTTTTAAATTAAAAAAAAGCTTAATTTTAAGTTATTTTTTAAAATTATGTTGAAATACACATAAAATAAAATTTATCATTTTAACCATTTTAAAATGTATAATTCAGTGGCATTTAGTATATTCACAATGTTGTACAACTATCACGACGACCTAGTTCCTGAATATTTTCATCATCCCAAAGGAAAAGCTGTACCTATTAAACAGTCACTCCACACTCCCCACTCCATCCAGTCTCTGGCAACTAGTAATCTCTTCCTGTTTCTATGGATTTGCCTATTCTGAATATTTTACACCATATAATGTGGCCTTTCATGTCTGGTTTCTTTCACTTAGCATAATGTTTTCAAGGTTCATCAACATTGTAGCATGGATTAGTACTTCATTCCTTTTTATTGATGAATAATATTCCATTGTATGAATATACCATATTTGTTTACCCATTCATTAGTTGATGGACATTTGGGCTGTTTCCACCTTATGGCTATAGTGAATACTGCTATTACAAAACTTCATGTGCATATTTTTGTTTGAACATCTGTTTTTTTTCTTATGAGTATATACCCAAGAGTGGAATTGTTGTATCATATGGTAATTCTATGTTTAAGTTATTGAGGAACCACCGAACAGTTTTCACAGTGGCTGTATTATTTTACAATCCCACCAGCAATGTATAAAGGTCCTATTGTTACTTTTGATTCCTCTCTCTTTTGTTCTCCGCATATAATCACATCTTTTGTTTAAGGGCATTCTAACTAAAAAAGATAATCTCCTTAGTCTAGATCCTCATAAACTCTCCTATAGTTTGTAATAAATTCCTTAACTGGATTTGCTACTTCCTGCTCTCACTTCTTCAATCTATACTACTTACTGCCTTCTTCTATCATATTAATCTTCCTAGGGTATATTATAGATGCATGCCATGTACACTGTCTAAAGAGTAAGCCCGACTCATTAACCTAGCATTCAAGTTCTAGCATCTATTGTACCCTACCTGGTTATGATGCTATATCAGGTTAGAAATCTCTATATTGCCTGTGTAAAGGTAACCCTGGTGAGTCTTAGAGAATAAATTTGTCCAGAAGTAATTTAGAACAAAAAGAAATAACTACTGAAATGAAGCTACAAAAAACCACTACCAAGGAAATTCCCTGGTGGTTCAGTGGTTAGGACTCTGCACTTGCACTGCCGGGGGCACAGGTTTGATCCCTGGTCATGGAACTAAGAGCCCACAAGCTGTGTGGCCAAAAAAACAAAACAAAACACTACCAACACCAAATCTATCTTATTCAACAATACCAATCTGTCCATTAAGTATTCATGACTATCTCAAACATCTCAGACATTAAAAGCACATTTTCAGGAAATCTAGTCTAAAGCAATTATCTGTCTTATCGATGAGATAGAACATGAAAAAGTACTATTACATTTCAATAGTCATCATCTAGGTAAAATCACATCCAAATTACCAAAGAAAACTGTATATGATGTGGCTGTACACAATATTTGCTATTATTTCCACTTCCAAATTAACATCGATGATTAAATGACACATCACATAGTTCATATTATACAGTCTGAATTCTGACTATTAAAACAGAACTTAGTGATGGTGATAATACCAGGATCAAAATGAACTAAGCTAGGATAAGGGCTTATAGGATACATCAATGAATGATTGGATAAACAAAGTGAGTGAGGCTAAGAAATATACAAAGAAGAACTTTTAAATTATCATCAAAATGCTGATTAGAACAGGCAGCATAAGTGATATAGTGAGAACAACAATTTTATATCAATGATGCTAATATTTAAAGAGCAAGGAAAACATAAACATTAAATAAGCAAACACAGAATAGCTATATGGAAGGGAAGAGTGAAACAAAGAGGACACTACCGTAAGTCCCCTACATATGAACCTTCAAGTTGCAAACTTTTAAAGATGCAAAAGTGTATTCGCATGTCGAATCACGTAAGTTAGTTCACACGTCCGGCGCATACTGTCACATGCGAAGTGGTTGTGCTTTTGTGTACTTTGTACAGTACTGTATACAGTACAGCATCTTTATTTCAAGCCCAGGATGTCCAGAAGCAAGCATAAAAGCAGTGGTGATGTAGGTGGTACTGCTAATAAGCGCCAAGTGATAACAATAGAAACAAAAGTGAAAATAATTGAGAAAGTGGAGTGAGGTGAAAAGATGGTAGATGTCATTCATTCTTATAACATGCATCGTTCAACCATTGGCATGATTCTAAAGAACAAGGACAAGATCGTGGAACATGTGAAGTCTGCTTTGCTGATGATGTCGACAATAATATCGAAGAAGCGTGGAAAAGTCATGGAGGAAATGCAGAAACTTCCCAGTGTGTGGATGCAGGATCAGCATCAGCGGCAATCCCGCTCAGTTTAATGCTGATTCAAGAGAAAGCTAAAAGCCTTCATGAAGACTTGAAGAAGAAACATGGCGAAGAATCAGAGGGCGCAAATTTTAATGCCAGCCATGGCTGGTTTCATCAATTCAAGGCTAGAGCCAACTTTCACAATGTAGAAGTAAGTGGCAAGGCAGCGAGTGCAGATATGGTAGCTGCCCAGGAATTTCCTGAAACACTTCGAGAAATTACTGATGAAGGCGCATATTTATCCAAGCAGGTTTTTCATGTGGATGAGACAGGACTGTACTGGAAGAGGATGCCACAACAGAGTTACATCGGTAAGGAGAAAAAGTTGATGCCAGGCTATAAAGCAGCAAAGGATAGGCTAACTCTGTTGTTTAGTGGCAATGCTTCTAGCGATATGAAGCTGAAGCCTCTCTTGGTTTATCATTCAGAGAACCCAAGAGCCCTTAAAAACATAGCCAAGGGCTCTCTTCCTGTTGTGTGGAAGAGTAACCCCAAAGCCTGGGTTACACAGGCCATTTTCCAGGACTGTTTTTTCCACCACTTTATCCCTGAAGTAGAGAAATACTGCTTGGAGAAGGACATCCCATTCAACATTCTTTTGCTGCTCGACAATGCTCTGGGCCACCCCCCCATTCATGGGCGACTTTCAACCCAACGTCAAAGTAGTACATCTGCCACCTAATACTATGTCGCTCATCCAACCTATGGACCAGGGAGTTATAGCAACTTTCAAGAAATATTATTTATGTCACACTTTTCGTCAGGCAGTAAAGGCAAATGACGAGTCAGGAACAATCTTGCAACAATTTTGGAAGGACTGTGACATCTATAAGGCCATAAAAAACATTGACTTTGCTTGGCATGAGGTTACGGCCATCACCATGAATGGGGTTTGGAAGAACCTTTGCCTGCAGTTTGTTCATGATTTTCGTGGATTTGAGAAGGTGGATGAGGAGTCCAAAGAAGTCTTCACTAATTTAGTGACCCTCAGCGAGAAGCTGGAGCTCACGATTTTCATGGATTTGAGAAGGTGGATGAGGAGTCCAAAGAAGCCCTCACTAATTTAGTGACCCTCAGCGAGAAGCTGGAGCTAGATCTGCAAGAGGACGACTTCACTGAACTCCTTGCTGTGCAACACCAGGGGCATACTAATGAAGACCTGATGGAATTGGAGGCCCAGAGAAAGGATGAAGAGAGACAAGAGGAAGAAGAAGTAACTGAAGAACTGAAGAGATTCATGACACAGGAAATGGCAAGGGGATTTTCTTTATTTAAGGAGGCACTATTAGTTTTTGAGGCACAGGACCTGAATGTAGAACAGTACATAAAGGCTGCAGCAGCTGTTCAGAACACAATCCAGTGCTACTGTATCATCTGTGATGAGAAAAGAAGAGCTACTACCCAGACATCACTGGATCATTTCTTCAAGAGGGTAGATAGAACTGAATCCAGCAAGGAACCAGAACCTGTGCCATCAACGTCAGGCATGAGTGAAACTGCAGCTTGCTCTCCGTCTCCTATTGCTGATGATCCTTCAGCTCTACCATCTCCTACCTCCTCTCCCTCCTCCAGTCAGTAACTCTTCTTGCCTGTTCACTCGATGCCAGCCCCTGGATGCCAGCTGTTGTACTGTACTACTGTACTTTTCAAGGTACTGTACTGTAAGATTAAAAGTATTTTATTTTTTGTGTTTGTTTTTTATGTACTATTTGTTTGAAAAGTATTATAAACCTATTACAGTACAGTCCTATATAGCAGATTGTGTTAGCTGGGTACTTAGGCTAAGTTTGTTGGACTTATGTACAAATTGGACTTACAAACACGCTGTTGGAATGGAACTCGTTCATATTTGGGGGACTTACTGTAACTAACAGTTACAGTAACAGAGCAAGATCCATACACAAAGGGATATTATCTCCAAAGAAGTGAGTAAATTACATAACTTCTTCATAGCCCCGATACAGAAGTTGCTCAACAACATCTATTAGGAATTCACTTAGTACAAAACACTTGTTGAGACATTGTAAGAAAGGAGAGAACAAGGTCTTATGAGCACTGTCTCTGAGAACTTAAAAAAATACATACAAATTATATACAGTTAGTTATATACACTTAGAGAAAAACCTGAGCTTTAGAACTTGAAACGTTCCAGTGAAAATGACACCTCCTCAAGAAGAATAGCTCTGTTTCATTATGAAAGAATGAGTAGGAACAGACAGATTCCAACTAAGCATGGAGAAGCCTCCAAACCAATTTGGTCACTTGTGCAGCTTGTTGACTTAAAAATATTGTTTATCTTAATTATCAACTAAGTAAAATTGGTTTGGTTCATCTTCTTGAATCAGATAAGGATGCCAAATATATTTAACCTACTCAAGGAAACTTATGTGTAGTGATTACAATGTGATATGGTTATATGTTAGTTTGTTTACTGATTCAACAGTGAATCAAGTCACCAATATGCCAACTTGGCACTCCTGTAGTTTGAGTAGTTTGGTTCAGGTAATAATTATATAATGGTATACTGGAAGGAACAAAAGGAGCATACCTGATTAAAGGTAGTTCTATCTATAATTTCTGGATCTGCTGAAGTTAAAAAATATTATTTCATAACTTCTAATTAAGAAATATACTTATGAATTATAAAGTCCTCAAGGTCGTATACTCAAGGTAGTGACTTAAGTTATCCACTACCTACAGCTCACTTACAACAAAATGTCAATATTCAAGCTGATGCATAAATGAGTTGACTCAATTAGTTGATTCATAAGTAATAGAGAAGACTTAGCATTGATGGGAAACTTTATAGCTGACCCTTGAACAACATGGGTTTGAACTGTGGTGGTCCACTAATACACTGATTTTTCTCAATAGTAAACACTACAGTACTACACGACCCATGGTTGAATCCTTTAATGCAGAGGAACCACCAATATGGAGGGCCAACCATAAATTATATGTAGATTTTCAACTGCATGGAAAGTCAGTGCCCTTTAAGCCCCCTGCCTTGTTCAAGGGTCAACTGCGCAATTTTACCAAACTACCTACATAATACATTTCAGAGCAAGGAAGAAAAACATAATACTTACTTTAAGACATTAAAAAAAAATAATCATAGCGATGAGTTGGTTGAAGTCTCAAAAAACTCAGAGGCTTTGAAATACATTCTTAAGCACCTTCTTGGTTTTGATAAATTTATTTCAATTTAAATCATTTGGGAAATAAAAGAGAAAATAAACTTTTTAGTGGATGCTAAATATAAAGTTGAATATTAAAGGAGTATTTTAATCCAATGTGTTGTTTTCCTATATTGAGATGGATAAACTATTTGAAGAAGTTTAACTTTTATTTTTTAAATCCCAATCATAGTCCATATTTACAAATAATTTGCTCAGTCACTTACATACAAATGATTGCCGACAATGCATTAAGCACTATTCAAGGCACTGGGGATATAGCAGTCAATGAAGTAGCCAGGGGCCATGCAAAGAATTTCACCTTTTTTATTCTGAGTGAGATAAGAAGAGGTGGTGGTGGTTTGGACAGAGAAGTGACAGAATCTATATTGTGAACAGAATGGAAGGAGGCAAAAGTTGAAGCATGTAATAGATACTTGCTTAAAGAAAATTTAAAGGAAAATCACAGTACTGAGTTGATTAAAATTCTTTAAGTAAAAACTTTTTGAAATATACTAAGGAGAGAAATAATGGTGGTTTGGTAGCTGTGGAGGTGGTAAGAAATAGTTCTGTTCTGGATATATTTCAAGGTAGAACTTAATAGGATTTGATGATAGACTGATTTCTGGAATGAGTAATGGGGGTAGGGGTGGAGATAAGAAAATCTGTTTTAGACATACAAATTTCAAATAACAATTAGACATAAAATGGAGATGTTAAAGCTATGAATGAGATCAGGTCATGTAGGGAGTTAGTATAGATAGAGAACAGGTTCAAGCACTGTGCCCTGAGACACCTCAACATTTAGAAGTTGGGAAAGGAGAAACCTAGCTGTCAGTAAATAGAGCTAAGAAGCCCAGGGAAGGATGGAGAGATAGGGGTTATCCAACATCACAAAGGTCAAGGAAGATGATTTGACCATTGGGCTTGGCATTACGGCAGTCATCAGTGACCCTGTTAAGAACAATTCTGGTGGGTATTCATGAAGAAACGATTCCAATTTGGTTTACATCAAATTTTAGGTAATTGATGATTCTGCAAGAATCATCATATAACTTGTCTAAAACCATATACAATTTTTGGGAAAAAATTGTTTAAAAGATACCAAATAAAATTGGAAACACATCCAAAGAAGTGCTAATAAAATGGTCTTAGCCATTATTTGGCAGAGGTATTACAAAGTTCTAACAGTATTCTCTCACTATAACAGATAAAAACTAAACTGAGTAGAACATAAAAGCTATCATAATTAGAGCAGATATTTTCATATATTCCAGAAAATTCTTCCCATAGTGCTAATAAAGTACCTTCCCTCTGAGGATGCAAAGTATGTTTTCTTGTGCTCAGCAGCAGTATTTTTTATCAAACACTGGCAGTTTTTCATAAAATCAATGTTGAAGTCAAGAATCAGTTAATATGTTATAGGGAAAAGATGTCGGAACACTTTCTTTGACAGCCAGTCTATTTCAGTTTTCAAAAAGAATATGTTTTAAAAGTACATTGTACATGAAAGCCTTGAATAAACTACCAAAAAGCCCAACATGCTTTTTGTACCATCTTTGTGACTGAACAACCATCCTGTCTACCAAACTCAGTCATATATGTACATATATATGACTAAATCCTTGATAATAGGATCTAGCAGTTGTTATGGACACCAGTAATTAAGATTCCAGACAAAGGAATATGCTCTTAGGTCCCATACCACAACACAAAATGCTTTATAAATAAGTAAATCTCTGCTGTCAGTCGCAATATTCTCATTTGTCTCTTTTAGATAAAAGTGCCCCAAATTCACTTTTTGATAAAAGTGCCCCAAATTCTGAGCTTTCCAGATAACCTGGTTGTTTGTCTTACTGTGCTAAAATTTACTTATTGTAGGTAGAATAAAAACAATAACACTTAAAAATGCTGCAGTTTGTTTTAGATAGGGCTGACTTAATATATCTCAAGTGCTTCAAGAAAGCCCATGCTGGGATATTTAATCCTGACATTAACTCTTTTTTTTTTTTTTTTTTTTTCAATTTTTTTTTTTTTTTTTTTTGGCTGTGTTGGGCCTTTGTTGCTGTGCGTGGACTTTCTCTAGTTGCGGTGAGCAGGGGCTACTCTTCGTTGGGGTGTGCAGGCTTCTCACTGTGGTGGCTTCTCTTGTTATGGAGCATGGGCTCTGGGCACGCGGGCTTCAGTAGTTGCAGCACACAGCTTAGTAGTTGTGGCTTGTGGGCTCCAGAGCGTAGGCTCAGCAGTTGTGGTGCACGGGGCTTAGTTGCTCCATGGCATGTGGGATCTTCCCGGACCAGGGATCAAACCCGCATCCCCTGCACTGGCAGGCGGATTCTTAAGCACTGCGCCACCAGGGAAGTCCCCTGACATTAACTCTTGAAAGCATGAAAATCTAATACACTTTCCAGTTTCAAACAAAAGTTAACCCAAGCCTTAAAATAAAAGCTTTATATGGAACATATACAATATATACTGTCAACAAATGTTTTGATATAGATTTTTAAGTTGTTAAGAGAAACAATTTTTATATTTACTGCTGTATAAGAAATTGTCTAATTTCCAATTATTAATACTTTTCACCTGGGACTGTCACCACTGGTGCAAATACCTGAATGAAATATAACACTCTTTTTACCCTGTAAAACTTTGGCATCTGTCACTGAAACAAAAAAACGAAACAAACACAAAAAATCCTTTAAGTTGACCAGGCATCATTGGTTGGCATCTAGATGTATTGAAAGTAGTGAAATTATATGTAAAAATGATACACTATAAGGCCCCAAGTGGTATGTATCATAGAAAACAAGCATAACTAAAATGTTAAGGGAATTTAGGAGTCAGAAAGTGTCCTTCAAAACAAGTAGATGGTGAAGTGGGAAGAAGAAGTTGGACAAGGAGGAAGACAGGAGATCTGAAAAAGCTTCACAGAGGAGTCAGCATTTGATCTGAGTTTTTCAGAGAGTTAGGTTTAGGACAAAAGAGAAAAACTTCAGCATAAAAAGATCAGGTGATTTGCTAAAGGTCACAAAATTACTTATTAAAAGTCAGGCCTGGAACAATGGTTTCCTGATGCCTAAAAGCAAGTAGGCTTTGGATTAGGCATTAAATTTTGGACAGAAGTGGCAGTTTTGGCAGTACTTTTCATCTAGTTTTTCTCGTAGTATGTGATCTTTGTCTATTTTTCCATTTTTCTGGTTGAAATTGGTCACAATGAAAACACTATTTGCTAAAAGGTCACTGAGAACAGGAAAAATTTTACAGTTTATGTTTAAATTACCTACATTACTTGATCCTTCTCCTCGCTAAACAGAAATTATGTGAAACTTAAAAAAAAATCTGTATCTTGGTATATTAGCAGTATCTGACTCATAACAGGTGTTATTATTATTTGTTGACTGAAGTACTACAAATGTGCTACTTAACACTTAATTATATATTATCCTTCATGTTCTCTACTTATTTTGTATCTGTATGCCATGTTTCCCCAACTGGATGGAGCTCCCAGTGAGCACTTTACACTGTGTAGCAAGGTAGGATCCATGTCTTATTTCTAATCCCCTGTTTCTAGAACTGTGCCTGGTACAGAGGACTCAAATGTTTGTGGAGTGAACAGCTAAACAAACAAAACAGTGTCTTTAGTTTCTTCTCCACCAACAAAAGTAAAGTGGAGAAATCACTCAATTTACCTGGATCATTCAGAAACCAAAACCAAACCCTAAAGCCACTTTTCTCTGAATCTATGTTGATACTAATACTCTTTAGCTGGAGTAGGGTAAGAGTGGGAAAGAGAGGTTCTCCTCTCCTCTGGCGGATGATTACCACAGTTCCAGTAACCCAGTGGAGCACTGCATAAAGTAACTAACTCTCCCGAGGGAAGGCAGACCCATTTGCTTATTTGTTCTTATTCCCTACCTACTATATGATTGTAGTCTCACTTTTATATCCACATCACTATATTTCTGGAATTCTTTTCCATCAATGCTCCTAAATAAAAATAAAAGACGAAGGGAGGAGAATTCCAGAAAGATGAATATTTGACTTCACGCAATTTCAGTCATAGGGGCTTCTAGTGATCAAAGCATTCCAAAAAGTGAGAAAAAGCTAAAAGGTATTAGAAAAAGCCAACTGTTTTTCTTGCCCAAATTAACAGACTCTTAACTCGGACTCGAAGACTTTGGCTGTGTGCACATGTACAAAAGCATGTGTTAAGATGCCCAGCGTGGTTTCAGAATTCTAATCCCCCATGCAAGGGCGAATCTTTCAGTTTTGCTCCTTACAAAATACAAAGCCTAGCATACACTCAACAAATGTTTACTGAATTGAAATACAAACTGGACTAAAGAAAAACAAGAAGCATTAAAGTACTCACCAACTGGACACTAATGGGAACCATCATATTGAAATCATCATATTAAAAATCCTTTCATCATTATCAAATTTTTTTTCTCATGATCAAATCACCAAGAGATTAATCACAATGATCATAAATTAATGCTAAGTAACAAATGTCTTAATTTATATTTTATTCAAAGTCTTTTAAAATGTTAGTAATAAACGGAATACTTATAAATAACTGCTGGTGCATGTTCAAGTGTGAAATGCACAAACTAAAAGCCACACAAAATAAAATTCGACAGCTCAACTAAAACCAAACCACATTTTAAAGTCATTTTTCACACAGCTAAAATGACATCATTGCCTTAACAAAGCAGAAAGCATGCATTGCATCTGTGTTGGTAGAGCTGAGCAAACACACATGTGGCCTGATTTATTTCCAGACTGTGAAAATTTTAGTGCACTGCTAAAGGTGCTTTCTCTGACCATACAGCACAAGTGCTAAAACAATGTTCCCTGTCATAGAGGCCTCACTGAAAGAGAGGTTACTGGGAAAGTGCTCTACTGTTTCTATCATTCCCAATAAAATTATATTGGAAATAAATTCCAGAAGTTTCTGTCTATAGGGGTTTAGAGAAGGTTTGAGAATAAAGCTTTAAGCAGAACACAAATTCCAATGGAAGTTTCACCTTTCTCATTCTTCAGAAAAAGCTCCCCCAGTGACCTCAACTCTGGAGATCTATAGGGAGTGTCAATATCCCATAAAAAACAGAGTTGAACTAACTACATTTGAGCTATCTATACTCTGTTCTTTTTATAACCAGGAAGCTAAGTAGACAGACTTTGGAAAGAGAGGAAAACAAAAGGAGAGGTGGGGAGCAAGCCTTCTTCTCTTCTAGAACCAGAGCTTAAAGTGCCCCAAATATTAAGAACAAAATCAGGGTCCTGCCCTCCATGAGGACAATGGGTTTTGTCTCTTTTATTCACTGCTGTGTTCCTAGCAGTGCCTGGCCACTTGAAACTCAATGAATATTTGCTGAATGAATTATGATGATGAATGTCTATTTTGTTATGCTCTTGTAAAGCCCCTTATAGACAATCATGGGTCTTCTCTGAAGGTGGCAGATACTGTCAAGGCTAGTGACATGGGAAGAGGCAGGTCTCTGAAGTGGATGAGAATTCCTGACTCTGACTTCTCACTCTTTAATCTGGTGCCTTATAAAAACATGGAGTTCCTTGAGGTTGGCACTGAGATGACCAGGAGAAAGGGAGGAAAGAAAAAGTTGTAATTTAGAAATGATATTTTCTAATGCTATGTTATTTCCCTTAGGACCCAGCATTTCTCTGATTATCTTCCATGGGACATTACAGGTGTCCAGCTCAGGGAGGCCTGCCCTGCTATCCTACCTAGTCACTCTCTAATTGCCCTGTTTTTTTTTTCCCCCATACTAGGTACTAATTTCCAATACCCTCATTTGTTTGTGTGTTTTGCTATCCACGTCTCCCCACTAGAATGTAAACTCCATGAAAGCAAGGATCTTATAACTATATAACCAAATGCCTAGGAAAGTGCCTGACACATAGTTGTCACTTAAATATTTCTGGAATATATTAACAGTTACCAGGCATTGTTCTAAGAGGTGAATGAGACAAACAAAATACCTATCCCTACTAGAGCTTATGTTCTGTGAAGATCAGGAAAAAGGAACCTAAGGGAAATATGAAATTGAAGAGGTTTCTTTACTTCCCTATTTTCCAGAGCTTTTACTATGCTGTATGTACAGTGAAAACTGAAGAAGAACATTTCTTCCCCTCAGTTGAACATCTGACAGCAGAAATGTTTCCCATTTACATTGGACACAGATTGAGAAATGAATTCCTGTGTCTTGCTTAGGTAATCCCATTTAGTCGGCCCTTGCTGTGATGCTGGCACTAAAGGAAGACTTCTACATGTACAAATGGCTCAGAATCTTAAACTGCCAATGTGATGATAGCAGTGATAACTAGAGAAAGATCCTCAATGGTTTTTGCAAGTAAAGGGTTAAGGCACTGAATTGAGAGTTCCAGCCATCCCTCCCTGCCTGGATATTCCCCTTTGACTACCAATGTAGAAGGATTTAGGTTAAGTTATTCAGCTTAAGAGTTTCCGAGTTTCTTTAGTAATTTTGTAAAACTCTTGGCCAGTTGTATCTTCAAGTATTTTTTCTGCCCCATTTTCCTCTCTCTTCTTATGGGACCAGTTACATGTATGTTTGGCTGTTTGGTATTATTCCTCAGCTCCTGGATGCTTCACATGTGTTTTCTTTGTGTTTCACTTTGGAAAATTTCTATTAATCCATCTTCAGGTTTACTGATTCTTTCTTCAGCTATGTCAAGTCTGTGGATAAACTTGTTGAACAATTCCTCATTTTTGATATCACATGTTTATCTTCAAGATTTCCTCTTGACTCTTTTTCAGTTTCCAACTCCTTGCTAAAATTTCCCATCTGTTCATGAATGTTGTCCACCTTTTCTACTAGATCCTTTACATATTAATCATAGTTGTTTTAAATGTCCCTATCTGATAGTTCCAACATCTGGTTCATCTCTAAGTCCGGTTGACTGCTTTATCTTTCAATAGTGGCTTTTTTTCTTGCTACTTAATGTGTTGTAAAATTTTTGATTGAATACTGGACATTTTAACAGAAGAACAATAGAGACTGAGGAATCTAGTTTTCTCATGGAAATAAATGGACATGCCTCTTCTTCTGTTAGGCCATTAGCATGGGAGGTTGGGTCAATTTAGCCAGTCATTGAGCTGGGTTTGGGTTTTGTTGTTGCTATCTTTAAACTCAGTGTACCACAGGCTTCAGATTCTTCCAGTGATGGACTGCTATTGCCTTGTGCTTAATGTGAGGCCTGGAATACTGGAGAGTTTTTCTCAGTGTTCCTGCTCCATTGTCATCTTTTAGCAGTCCCTGAATGCCTGCAGTTTGTGGTGGGGGCGGGGGGGGGGGGGGCGGGGTTCTTGCCAGCTCTTGTTCTTGTCTTAGCAGTAGACTCCTATTGCTTGTTACTCAGCATCAGGCTCTTGGTAAGAGCATGCAGGATTCTCAGTCCTTCTGATTTGTCTCAATTTTAGGCAAAGTCTATGTACCCAGGCCTCTGAGGTAGGGTCTTCTCATATTCCTGCCCCTCCTCAATCCCTATAGCAGCCAAATTCTGCCTTGAATCTGTGATAGCTCTTGAACAATTTTCCAGCTTCTCCCTCAGTGACAGCAGACCTTTGGTTTGTATTGGTGCAGAATCCTGGGACCAAGAGGTTTTTCTGCCTTTTCCATATGGGTAGATGATCCAGAAGCAGTGGATATCTGCTTGAGTCCCATAGGTGAGGGAAAAGTTCAATTCTAAGAGGCAGATGGGTTTTGCTTATATCCCTCCCCAGGAACCAATGGAATTTCACCTGGTCCCTGAGGGTGAGAGGGTTTTCTATCTTTCCCTTGGTGGCTTAAAGCTTTTGCTTAACATGAAAAGAGGTTCTGAGGAAGAAGGCGGTATTTCATACCTGTCTCCTAGAGGCAACCAATCAACTTTTGTATGCCTGTGCTACTAAGGTGGGCTCTTTTCTATCTCCTGACCTACCTCTAATCTTTCTTGTGAGAAAACTAGTGGAGGCTCAAGAAAAAGAGCCTACAAGTGAATGTTAACTCCCTCTGTGTTCTTTAAACTGATACTTTAGCCCAAACTTGGCCTTTAAGAAATGCATGAAACTTTTAGTAGATTTCTTCTTATCCACTTTGATGGTGGTTAATATCTTCATCTTACGTTCTTTTAAAAGTGAAACACTTTGTGAGTCCTATCTCTTTTCAGAGGGACTTGTCACTCTTTGGAATTTAGTTCACTTGGTTGTCTTACAAACTCAGTTCACTAATGGGTTCAAGAAAAGTTATAATTATGAAGATTATATGGCTTTTACTCATTGTTATAATGGGAATGATAGTCTCCTCAGGATTTACTTTATTAAGGAAAGCAGCAGTTACCAGCCATGTAATAGTTTTTCAACTTTTGGTCCTCAAAGATGTGAGTTAAATCTTCTTTTTTTGTGTTAAGTCCATCACAGTTCTAAATTTCTAAGATTTTTAGAATATCATAGAAGGGAACTATAAATGTAGGCTGGAGCAATGGGAAAAAGAGTAACAAATTAAATTTGGCTGTGAGGTAGTCACTGGCCATTGAGAGAGACGATAAGATATAATTATATTACAATGTGTGGTGAGAGAGATGTAACATAGCTTAAATGAAAAATCATGATGGGATTTTAGTGTGAGGAGTAAGGGAGCTTGGAGAAGGAAGATAGGAAAATCTGGCCAGGAAAGGTGTCAAAAAGCACAAATTCAACTGAGCCCTGAAGTAGTTCTCTAAGTGGAGAAGCAGAAGGGAAATATATTTAAGGCAAAGAGAGGTAAATAAACCATAGAAGTGTTTAGGGCTGAAGGTGTGGGGAGGGAGCGCTAAGAGATGAGGATTAAGAGCATAAACTGGAGACAGACAGACCTGAGTTTGAAACCTGGTCTGCTTGCTTCAAGACTATGTGGCTTTGGCCAGTTAGTTAAGCCCTTTAAACTGTATTTTACCAGTCTGTCAAATAGAAGTATTAATGCTTACCTCTCAGAGTAGTTGTGAAGATTAAATGAGATAATCCACCTAAGGCACTAGCTAAGCACAACTGGAATACATGTGCTCAATACATAATGGCTATTACTACTAGTAGCAGTAGTTCCCCATCACAGAAGAGGCACCAACATCCTCTGCAGCAATACTCATTTGGGACTTCTGTAGAAACTTTAAGAAGCCTAAACAGTCACTTGCTTTAGGAAAACTGTCTCCCTGTAGCCTTTGTATAATCCTCTTCTTCCTTAAGACATTACAGTTCCTATCTCCTCCTTGGCATAAAAACTAGAAAACATATTTAAAAGTAGCTCAAGCAGAGAGTCCCTCCTATTGGAGACATCTAGTAACAATTTATACCTGGCAATAGGAAGAATTACTAACTTTGTCTGTTTCACGGTTCCTATGTAGGAGGAAAAGCAGATTAAAAAAAAGTATGTGCTGAAAAAACATTCTTACTTACAGGGCAGAGTTAAACTCTGGTTCACGTAATGCAATACAGTGAAACATGGATATTGCTCAGTAATGACTCCATTTCTGTCAGAGGACTCAGGTTTGGCCCATGTCTACAACATTCTATGCTCAGGTTGTTGCTATTTATTGTTTGTTTTTGTTTTGGGCTACCAGAGTCTGCAGAAACTCTCTCCAGACATTCAGTAATCCTGAAGAGGCCTGGAAACTGCCCTTCTAGTATTGCTTAAGGATTAACTATGTTACCTGAATTTCACTCCCTGGGCTAAGCTACTTGGCTATGGCTTAATTACTTCTGAGAATAAGACTTCATCTAGAGAATAACCTCAAATTTTACCCTGTATCTGAATCACATTTAGGACTTGTTAAAATGTAGTATGCCAGGCTCTAGTCCTGGAATTTTTGATTCAATAACGGGTAGGGCCCTTTTTTCAGTATTTCTAACATATTCCCAGGTGATTCCCAGGAGCAGACTTTGTGGACCACTGTCCCCAGAGGTTTTTGTTTTCACAGAGCAGTATACCTTCTAGTTACCTGAGGTATGTGTTAGAAGACACCACTGTTGCTGGCTTATAGAGAGAACTGTGAGAATGAGAGAAAAATGAATAAATAATAACAGGGAGTGGGAAGGGCTAAAAAGAAAGAGTGATGAACTATTCTTCCATACGTTTTTGAAAGGGGTTGAATCCTGAGGCTTAACTGGGGGGCAAGTGGAGAGTGCCGGCAGGTCAGCCTGTTTTCATATTATAATATCTTCATTAGCTGGTGGGAGCACAGAGCCAATTTATCCACACCCATCAACAGTAGCTCTACCCTACTTCATTTCTAGGTGCCTATTTTCAATGCCTTAGAAAACAAGCAGCACTTCTGCTATTCTCTATTCATAAAGAATAACCCGTGCTTGATTATAATGGCCTCTTTTTTATCCACTCTCTTATTTTTAAGGTCAGATATGAGAGAAAAATTGAGGCTAGAGTGGGGACAGTGAACACCTGGGCCCTAGCCCTAGCCCTAGTTCTAACCCTCCCTTGCTTTGTAACCTTAGGCATTCAATCTCTCTTACCTTAAGGTTCCTTGTTCATGAAATAAAAAGACTGGTGGAAAGATCTATATGATTATTTTAGAAAAGTCTTTCCAATTCTCTATGATTTTTAAGATTCCACATTTCTTTACTAATACAAAAAGAGGAATATCTGTATCTGAAATAAAGAAATACAATAAAGGAACTTTAAATTCTACTTGAATTTACAATTACCCTTTAAAGTTGCATAACTCAATACAGTAGCTTCTGTCCACAGATAGAACACTTCCACTACTGAAAGAACACTATTTTTCAGCATTGCTTTAGAGGTCTAACCATAAAAGAGTAAACGATTCTCTTTCCTTTTCCATTGAAGCTTGTTTTTCTCCCTCCCCCCTCTACTACCTCACCCCCACCAATAAAACTCTGTCTAGAATCATTTAAATATTTGCCTTAACCTTAATTTTATGTTATAGTTGTTAACAACAACTATGCAACAGATATATGTAACTCTACAGCAAAATTCTATTTCTAGAATAGAAAATGATTTTTGCCAAGGAATGAGTTCTTGAGTAGTATAATAGCCTCTAGAAATCTTTAAAATAGTATAGCTTCTCATTTGCCTAGAATAGTTGAAGTATGAGTCTGTTTTTAAGCTATGGAATTCTGTCTAAAATGTCAGGTAGTTGAAGCATAGCTACCAAACTCGATAGCTTATCCCTTGTATTCCTGTGTTCCTACCTGTATTTTCAAGAGACCTCCTTTTTACACTATGTATAAATGCTCCCATTCTTTCTATAAGCAGTACTGTCAACAACAAGGGCTCTGGAGTCAGACATACCTGAACTGAAATACCAGCTTTGTCATTTACTAGTTGTGTACCTTAACGTTTAAACTCTAGGAGCTTAAACTTTTCTCACCCATTAAAATGGGGATAATTAAGAGCACCTATTTCATGGCACTGTGAAAGTTAAAATGAATAAATGTATTTAAAAGCACTTAGCAGATAACAAATGCACAAAAAAGTTAGCTACTAATGTTAAAGATCACAGGAAATTAAATTCTTGCCCCCAAAACAGGATATCTGGTAGGTGTCAAAGGATCAACTCACATATTACTTTCTAATTGCAAGGGGAAAAAACACCTTTATAAAGGATATCAGATCACCTTAGCCAAGTATGACAACTTGACATTATGTACATCCTGAAGTGATGCAATATGAAATACACCGTATTATCTAAGAAGCATTCTTGCACACAATTATTACTTGAATATAGTCAAGCAACTAGACACAACTTCCAGTTTATAGGAAATATGGGAGAAATAAAGGAACACATTAAATGACAAGCAAAGAAACCAGAAAAATCCAGAATGTGGGCTGTAGTGGCCAGTCCATAAGTTGGTGCACCATGATATCTGCCTATTGTTATTCATACCCTATATCCCCCCCACTGTATTAGTGTTAGTCCTTATGACCAAAAGAATATGGCAGAAGTGACAGCCTGTCACTTCCAAGATTAGATTATAAAAATACTCTAGCCTTCATCTTGGTCAGTTTCTCTGTGTGTGTCTTTCTCTTGGATGGGGCAAGTTAGCTGACATGTTGTTAGCAACCCTATAGAGAGATCCACATGCCAAAAACTGAGGCCTCCTGCTAAGAGCCACATGAGTGAGTGTTACTGTTAGTGGATCCTCCAGCATCAGTCAAGACATCAGATGATTGCAGCACCAGTTGACATCTTGACTGCAACATTATGAGAATATCTGTGCCAGACCCATCCAGCTAAATTGCTTCTAAATTTCTCATTTTCAGAAACTGTGTGAAATAATAAATGTTAGTTGTTTTAAGCTTCTAAGTTTGGGAAAGTTTGTTATATAGACATAGATAACTAATATGTCAGCTCTTCTACAGACATATCCAGAATTTAGGACTAGTTTCTTAAAAAAATTAAGGACTAAGGATTAAAAACAAAAGTTGTAGGGACTGTTCTATATTACAAGAGACTAAGGAGACATAACAACCAAATGAAATTGTTGATTTAAATCCTGATTTTAAAAATGACAGCTATTAAAAAATGTAGGGACTATTAGGACAATTTGAATATAAACGTGTGTTAGATGACATTAAGAAAATTTAAAATTTCTTAGATGTGATAATGGTTTTCTTGTCTAGAGGAATGCTCTATTTTTAGGAGTTTTATATGAAGTATTCTGTGAAAGCACTATGTACTCTAATTTCAAATGTTTCAGAAAAATTATAGCTATGGAAATATCTAGATGAATACAGATGAAACAAATAGGGCAAATGTCAACAATTACATATAAAGTATAGGTAGTGAATATGTGTATGATTCTACAACTTTATTTTAAAATTTTTCCTAATTAAAATGTTAGAAAACAATTTAATGTTACCCCCACCAGATTAGCGTTATCTCTAACTGTCATTAGATTAAAAAATTTCAGCCCAGTGAAAACTGAGTCCAAATTTCTACTCTACAGATTGCTGATATTCAGTTCAGAAGTTTGCACAATTCTGAAACAAATATATCAGAGGGCCATTGTTAAACCAGTAGTTCCACTTAAAAGTTATCCTATTTATCCAGTGTTTGTGGGAGGTTAAAAAAAAAAGTTGATACTGATTCCTTTGTCTTCTTTTCCTGTTTTCATCTTATTTTCTTCTTCATAAAAAGCAGACAATTACTAAGTCCAAGAGGAATGAGTCCACTTCAGTATCCAGGTGCACAAACATAACCATAAGCTCATTTTTATGTAATAAATAAAAAACATGTTTATCCAAAACACTGGGGGAAAAACGCAGTGGGGGAAAAACAACAGCAGGAGGACAAGGAATTCACGTCCAGAAGTTAATTGAAAAAGGTCCTTTAAAACCAATGAGTTAATGTGAAAGTTTAGTAAAATTTTACTTCTTACTGTAATACTGATATTGAAATATTGTCTGGGTGTAAGTTTTCAGTTTAAGAAAAATTCAGTGACACTCTCACCATCAACACATCCAAATTATACTTTTAAAAAACTGACATAGCTGAAACAATAATTCAGCATTTATTTTTATGTAAAGAATATTTTATATTTCTACATTGCACTGATGAGTTTTTGTTTTGTCATGCATTTCTGATTATGTTTTCAGAGCAGAGTAAATATTTCAAAATTTAGTTTACATTTATTTAGAATGGTATATAATTTAAAATATAAGTTTTACTTCACACCAATAGAAATTTATATTAAAAGTACTCTGATACATCTTATCAACATAATCTGTTAGTGAGGCTAAGGTAGAGACAGGAACTCTTCTACATCAGTGGTGAAAATGGAAATGGCACAACTTTACAAAGGGAAAAATGTGTCAATATCTAGCAAAATTATATAGAGTAATCCCACTTCTGATAAGTACAAGTTTATTACTGGAGTATCAATTACAGCAAAGAGTAAAAACAAAGTAATCATACATTTATCAGTAAGGGACTGGCTGAATAAACCATGGCATATGTAAGCAATGGATTACCAGGAAACTGTAGAAAGGGAAGAAAAATATCTCTATATACTAGTATGAAGCGACCACACAGATATAGTGTTATATAAAAAAAGTGGGGTGGAAAGTATATATTATTGTTTAAGAGGATATATACATATATATTCATATCTGCTTATATAAAAATTTGAATGTTTTAAAAGTTACCAATGGTAAAGGGAAGAAAATAACCAAGGTTGAGGAGACAGAAACAGAAAGTAAGCGTCTTTCAATATATCTTGTTTTAAAAGAGATTCAACTTGTATTACGTAAATAATTACATAACTGTACAAATTTTATTAAAAAATTTTACAAAACTATAAACTATAAAATTATAAAGTATAAACTATAAAACGTTTATAAAACTGTATAGTTTTTAAATACTATAAAACTATAAAAGGAAAATCAAAACAAATTAGGCAAAATAATCACATAGAGAAAAACTATTCCAAGTGACTTTAAAAAACAGTAATATTACTGTACATCACTACTGGGATATGCCATAGAGATAAAGATAATTGCTTAAAAAAATCCAACTATTTCCAGTAATCATATTGAGGGTAGTAGTGTTGATGTTATTCTGAAACAGTTGTGTATATATTGTAAGATAATGTAATTATATGATATTCCATTTCATATTCTCAGAGTCACTGAAAGTGGTATTCTCAGCATGAAAGGAAACATAGATATCAACATAGACTAGGTTAAGTAAAACACCTGTAGTCCTGAATCTGAGTTGGAAATAAATTTATATTCAGTTATGACATATTTTGTCTCTAAAGAAGGTATATTCTCTTTATGATATCCACTAGAAAAGACCTAGAAATGATGACCAACCTACTAGCAGTGAATGCCCTTAGTGCTTAGATTATAGTCTTGGAGAAATACCTGGTTCCAGTTCTGAGGAAGGAAGTACTTAAGTCGAACGAAGAACATCTTGTCATAACTAAAAATTATACATTTAAGTCACCCATATATCAAATAATAAATCAAAAAGGAAATTAGAAAGTGTTTTCAAGCGAAAAGAAAAACACTACATACCAGAATTCGTGGGTTGCCACTAAAGTAGCACTTGAGAGATTTATGCTATTCAATGCCTATATTAGAAAAAGAAGAAAGACCTTAACACAACTACTTAAGAAACTTGAGAAAAACAAGAGCAAATTAAATCCAAAATAAGCAGAAGAAAGGTAATAGTCAAGACCAAAGTAGGTATCATTGAAACAGAAAACAGAAAAGCAATAGGAGAAATTAATGAAACCAAAAGCTGGTTCTTTGAGAATACTGATAAAAATTGTTAAACCTTTGCTACACTGACCAAAAATAAAACAGAAAAGACACTAATATTCCTATTATATAGTGCACTAGTATTAGAATTACTAGTATAAGAAATTCAAGAGGAAATATCACTACAGACTCTACAAGAATATAAGGGGAATACTATGAAAAATAATATGGCTATACATCTGACAACTTAGTTGAAATGGAAAAAATCCTTGAACTACATAATCTACCACAGTTTACTAAAAAGAAATAAATAAATGAATAGTCCTATTAAAGAAACTGAATATGTAGTTAAAGCCTTCCCATAAAACAAACAAACGAAACAAAACAAAACTCCAGGCCCAGACAGCTTCAGAGGTGAATTCTACCAAAACTTAAGAAAGAAAGAATACTAATCCTACACAAACTCTTCCAGAAAACTGAAGGGGAGAAACTTCCCAACTCATTCATAGAGACTAGCATTACCCTGATACCTGAGCCACATAAAGACATTACAAGTAAAGAAAACTACAGACCAGTAGTTTTAGGATATTATATTATGCAAAGGTTATTACATCACGACAAAGTGGGGTTTATCCTAAGAATGCAGAGTTGCTTTAACATTTTAAAATCATTCAATACAATTCACATATTAACAAACTAAAAACAAAAAAAAAATCATATGATCATTGCAATAGATGGTGAAAAGGCATTTGACAAAATTCAATACTCATTCACAATAAAAAGTCAGCAATCTAGGAACAGAAGATAATTTCCTCTTTCCTCTTATTATCAGGAATAAGACAAAGATGTCCACCATCACTACTTCTCTTCAACATTGTACTGCAGGTTTTGGCCAGAGAAATCATGCAAGAAAAGGAAATAAAAGGCATCTAGATTGGAAGGAAGAAGTACAACTATCTTGTTCATTGACAACATGATAGTCTATGTAGAAAGTTCAACAGAATCAACAAAAACCTACTAAAACTAATAAATGAGTTTAGCAAGGCTGCAGAATAGACAATGTACAATCTACAAAAATCAGTTGTATTTCTACACACAGGCAACAAACACTCAAAAAAAGAAATAAAAAATACTGTTTACAAATAGCATTAAAATATGAAATATTAGGGGCAAATATGACAAAATATGTAAAATACTAGTACACTGAAAACTATAAAACTGCTGATAGATATTACAGAAAGTATAAATAAATGTAGAAATATATCTGGTTCATGTATTCGAAGACTCAATATTGTTAAGATATCAATTCCATTCTAATTGATCTCTATAGACCCAGTACAATACCATTTAAAATCCTAATAGATAAGTTGCAGAAATCATACAGAGTATGTTTTCTAATTATGACAGAATTAAATTAGGATCAATAACAGAAAGACATCAGGAAAGTCCTGAAATATTTGGAAATTAAACAACACGAAACAATAACCATGGGTATAAGAAGAAATCATAGGGAAATTAGAAAAACATTTTGAACTAAATGAGAATGAAAACACAACATATCTAAATTTGTGGAATGAAGCTAAACCAGTGCTTAGAAAAAATTTCTCATTTTAGAAAAGACGAAAGATTTAAAATCAATAATCCGAGCTTCCATTTTAAGAAGTTAGGAAAAGAACAAATAAAATAGAAAATAAGTGAAAGGAAGAAAATAACAAAGATAAGCGCAGAAGTCATCAAAACAGAGATTTCTGTTCCCAATCAGCCTAGAATAATTTAAACAAACAAAAAAAAAAAAGAGAGAGAAGAGAAGGGAAGAGAAAAGATAAAGAAAAAAGGAATCAACCATTTCAGACGCTGGACAACAGGAACACAGAACAGTGATTCCCTAAGAGAAGAGAAACAAATGAGGTGAGCCCTGAGATTGTCCCAGATTGCTGCCTAGAGAGAGATTCCACTCCACAGTTCAGAGAAGAAGAAGCCAAATACAGCCCAGCTTGAGGAGATGGAGTTGAGAATTCGAAGAGGCCAGAGTGGCTAGAATTCAGAGTACCAATGAGGAAAGAGCTGTCCACAGACAGAGCTTAGAGATCTGCAAAGGGTTTCATCTGAGAACTGATCAGTGTGTATGTGTGAGGAAATGACCCGGGGCTGGGGAAATAATCACCAGGAAAAGGCAGGTAGAACAATACCCTGAATTCAGAGGGGTGCAAACAGTTCATGTTTCCAACAGCCAAAATAGAGAAACCTCATTACGTTAATAACCTTATGTTAATAAGGGGCATTGAGTGAAAAATGATATGATTATTTATGTAGAAAATCCTAATCAATCTACCAAAAAATACTACTAGAACTAATAGTGAATTTAATAAGGTTGCTAGATACAATCTCTCTCATATATGTATATATATATGATATTTTTTATATATTAGCAATGACAATTGGAAGTTGAAATTTAAAAACTGTACCACTTACAATACCATCAAACAATATAAAATACCTAGGGATAAATTGACAAAATATGGGCAAGATACTGAAAACTGTAAAATATTGTTGAGGGAAATAAAAGCAGATGAAATAAATGAACAGATACCATGTTCACGGATGGGGAGAGTCAGTATTGCTAAAACATCTATCTTACCCACACTGATGTCAATGAAATGCAGTCATCATTAAATTCCCAGCAGTGTTACTGAAGAAACTGTTAAGCTGATTTAAAAATTTATATGGAACCTTATAGGACATAATACTAAAACAATTTTGAAAAATAAGAAAAAAAGTTGAAGGATTTGCACAACCTGATTTAAAAACATATTTTAAAGCTACAATAAGACAGTGTGATACTATCATGAGAACAGAATAGAATCCAGAAGTAGGCACACATTTACAAAACCAAATGATTATTTGACACTGGTGCAAAGACTGTAAGTGAGGAAAGAATAATCTTTTCAAAACTGGTGCTGGAACAACTGGTTGGCCATATGCAATAAAAATGAACGTCAACCCTGATCTCATCTGACATACAAAAATTAACTCAAAATGGATCACAGCCCTAAATGTAAAATCTAAAACTATAAAAATTCTAAAATAATACATAGGAGGAAATCTTGACCTTGGATTTAAAAAGAAAATATCTTAATAGAACACAGAACGCACAAATGCATAAAAGGAAAAAAAATGATAATTTCATCAAAATTTAAAACTTTGCTCTTTGAAAGACAGTGTTATTATAATGAAAAGGCAAGCTACATACCAGGAGAAGATATTCACAAAACATATGCTCAAAAAGGAACTTATATCTAGAACTGCACTGCCAAGAGGATTTTCTGAGATTATGGAACTATTCTATATCTGCACTGTCCAACAGGTAACTATTATTCATATATGACTAAATGAGCACTTGAAATGTGGCTAGTGTGACTAGGGAACCGAATTTATAGTATTGAATATTTAATTTTAATTAATTTAAACGTAAATTCCCACTGGTTACTGACTAACATACTAAGAAGTACAGATCTGGAATTTATAAAGAATACATAAAACTCAACAATGAGGACAAACTACCCAATACAAAATGAACAAGAGATTTGAACGGACACTTTACCAAAGATAATATATGGATGCCAAATAAGCCCATGAAAAGACACTCATATTTATTAGTAACCAGAGAAATACAAATTAAAACTACAGAGATATGACACACATACAAAAACAGCTGAACATTTAAAAAATGACCACACTAAATGTTGGTGAAAATGTGGAGCAATGACAACTTTCATAACCTAGTGGAAATATAAAATGGTAAAATCACTTTGGAAAACAATTCAGCAGTCTCTTAATATGCCTACCATACAATCAAGCTCTTCTACTTCTTGATACTTACCAAGAAATAAAAAACTATGAAATACAAGTACATGTAAATATTTGTACATGAATGTATAAAGCAGCTTTATTTTTCATCACAAGACTGGAAAAAACCCTACCAGCAGGTAAAAGGACTATATAAATTGTGGTATACCCACATACCACAATATTAGTACAATACTAGTCAGCAATAAAAATGGAACATAGTATTTATATACAATTCTCAGAAATTCCAACTAACCTAATAGCGACATCCAGTATTGATAGATCACTGATTGCCTGAGGACAGGTTGGTAGGGTAGCAGGAAAGAATGAATTACAAAGGCACACAAGGAAACTATTATTTTTTTTTTTTTTTTTTTTGCGGTATGCAGGCCTCTCACTGTTGTGGCCTCTCCCATTGCGGAGCACAGGCTGCGGATGTGCAGGCTCAGCAGCCATGGCTCACGGGCCTAGCTGCTCTGCGGCATGTGGGATCTTCCCGGACCGGGGCACGAACCCGTGTCCCCTGAATCGGCAGGCAGACTCTCAACCACTGTGCCACCAGGGAAGCCCTACGAGGAAACTTTTGAAGGGTATGGAACTGTTCGTTATCTTGATTGTAGTGATGGTTTAAGGGGTGAACTGCACACTTTAAATTTGGGTACCTTACTGTACATAATTTTACTCCAATAAATCTTTAAAAACAAAAACAAAAGCAAAAAAAAATCAGTGAAATAGAAAGTGAACATACAACAGAGAAAAGCAATAAAACCAAAAGCTGATTTTTTGAAAAGATAATAAAATTGATGTGCTTCTACCTAGATTAATCTAAGAAAAAAAGAATCTAGAAATTACAAATACCAAGAATTAAAGAAAGAATATCATAACAGTACTTACAGACATTAAAAACATAAAAGAATATTACGTATAACTTTGTTGTGATTAAGGTGACAACTAGGATGAAACGGGCACATTCCTTGAAAGAAACAAATCATCAAAACTGACTCAAAAAGGAATAAAATACCCAAATAGTTCTACATCTATTTAAAAAATTAAAATCATAATTTAAAACCTAAAAAGAAAACTCAAATGCTAGGTAACTTTACTAGTAAATTCTACTCTAAGCATTCTAGAAAGAAATAATGACATTCCTTTACATGCCCTTTCAAAGAAGGAGGTAACACTTCTCAACTCATTCTATGAGGTCACCATCACCTTGATGCCCAAACTAGACAGGAAAACTGCAGACCCTATCCCTCATGCATATGGACTGAAAATATTTTATAAACCCATAACCCCTTTCTAACTACAAGAAAATATCAGACAAACCCAAACTGAAGAACATTCTACAAAATACCTCAAAATTGTCTACCAATACTCCTCAAAATTGTCAAGGTCATCAAAATCAAGAAAAGTCTGAGAAACTGTCACATTCTAGAGGAGGCTAAGGAGCCTAATGACTAAATCTAATATGGTATCTGGGATGAAATCCTAGAATAGAAAATGGACATTAATTAAAAACTAAGTAAATCTGATTATGTATGGCCTTTAGTTAATAACAATGTATTAATAATGACTCATTATTTGTGACAAATGCACTGTAGTATTGTAAGATGTTAAGAATAGGGTATACCGATTAGGATATGCTGAAATGCTGTAATGTTTTTATAACTTTTCTGTAAATCTAAAGATATTCTAAAATTAAAAGTTCATTTTAAAAAATCAATGTAGTCCACCTTATTAAGACTAAAAGAAGAAAATCATAATATATGATCATTTCAAAGTCGCAGGAAAAGCATTTGACAAAATTCAACACTCATTTATGATAAAACACTCAAAAACTGGGAATTAAAGGGACCTTCCTCCATTTAATAAAGGACATCTACAAAAAGACCCTGTAGCTAGCTAATATCAAAGTTAATGATGAAAGACTTAGTATTCTCCTAACTAAGAAGAGGAACAAAAGAGTAAGTCTGCTCTCACCACTTCTGTGCAACAATATACCAGAGGTTTTAGCCCATACATTAGGGAAAGAAAAGGAAATTTTTAAAAAAAATCAAACAGATTGGAATGGAAGAAGTAAAAATGTCTTTATTCACATAGGAAATGAGTGTGTATGCAAAATATCCTGAGAAATTAAAGCTAATAGAATCTTTTTAAAAAGCTAATAGAACTAATAAGTAAATGTATAAAATCAAGGGATTAAAGGTCAATAAACAAAAACTCAACTGTATTTCTATATATTATCAATGACCAAATGGAACATGTAATAAATAGAGTTAAAATATCAATAAAAACATAAAAGACCTGTTAGAAAGCTCAGGAATCAAGATACTATAATACTGGTAAGGACAGACATATAGATTGATGGAACAAAATTAAGTCTAAGTAGACTTACACATATATGGCAAATTGATTTTTGACAAAGGTTCCAGAATGAAAACATATGTCCTTTTTCTCAATCCAACTGGCAAAAGAAACTCTCTTCAATAATTGGTATGGCAACAACTGGATATCCATTAGGAAAAATAATAAACCTCTACCCTTATATACTGTATACAAAAATTAAATCCAACTTGATCACAGACCTAAGAGAAAAGAACATAGGATACTATCTTTGAGACTTTCAAGTATTCAAATATTTCTTAGATAAGACACACAATGTATAAACCAAGAAAAAACTTGATAAAATTAGACTTCATCATAAAAAATTTCTTGCTCCTCAAAAAGCAAGGTTAAGAAAATGAAAAGACAGATTTAGAGGAAATATTTTCACCATATATATTTGACAAAACACTTAACCAGAATATATAAAGAACTCCTTCAACTCCCTAGGTTTATAAATAAAGAAATGAGCAAAAGATTTAAACAGATCAGTTCACAAAGAAAAATATATGAATAGGCAATAATTACATGAAATGATGCACGATATTATTAGTCTTCAGGAAAATGCAAATGTAAACCATAATGAGATACCAACAACACACCCACTAGAAAGACCAAAGATATTTTTAACTGTCATTTACTAAGTTTTGGAAAAGATGTGAGCAACTCAAACTCATACATTACTTACAGGTATGTAAAATGGTACAACCACTATAGAAAACAGTCTGGCAATTTAAAGTTAGACAAACACTATATGATTCAGTAATTCAACTCTTAGGTATTTACTCAACAGAGTGAAAACATATGCCCACATAAAGACCTACACACAAACATTCATGGAAGCTTTCTTCATAATAGCTCCGAACTGCAAACAACTCAACTGTCCATCAACATGAGTGAATAAGCTAACTGTGGTATATCCATACAATGGAATACTACTTGACAAGAAAATGGAACAAACTTCTAATAAATGTAACAATGATGAATCTCAAAAACACTTCACTTAGCTAAAGAATACAGACCCAAAAGAAATAAATAGGACTAAACAGAGATATTTCCACTTGATAAAAGGTACAATATACCAAAAAGATATAACTACCCTGAGCTTTACGGACCTTACAATACAGGTTCAAAATACATAAAGCACAAAACTAATAGAATAACAAGTAGAAATTTATAAGTTCACAACTGAAGTGGGAAACATTTCACCCCTCTTTTAGGAAGTGACAGAAGATGAGGACAAAATATTAGGAAGGCATTGATGATTTACATAACTGGTAACATACTTTTCAACATACATGTAAAACTCCTAAAAATCTATGTGTCAAATCATAAAGAAAATTTAAAAATCAAATACCATACAACCATATTCTCTGGTACAGGCCATAAACAAGTTAACATTAAAAATTAGAGTCCAAATGAAAACAAAAACAAGTAATACAAAATAAAATATATAGCATTTCAACTTCCTGCTTTACACTAGAAAATATCCAACATTAAGTAAAAAAAGAATAACATAATTTATAATTTTTACAAATTTATAAATTTGTAATTTATAGGAATTTTTAGCCTCTGTGAGTTGGATAAAAATCAATGTTTGCTAAATGGCAGAATAATTTCGGAATCATTCTATCATTTTCCTTTAAAGTGATAATCTCTGATCTGCCACACCAGACAGAACCTAATGGTTACAATGAGATTATAATACTTACAATGAAGTTTATAAACTTAGCTTCTAGAACTGTTCTTTATATATCTTATGAGATAGGAAATTCTCAAAATTGAATCGCTTTTATTGAGGCAGTCTAATATATTGGGTAAGGTCATGAATTTTAAAGTCAGAGAGAAGTAGATTTAAATTTAAACTCCATTACTTAATAGTTGTGAGATCTAAAGTGAATTATTTTAAACTTCTAAGATTAAATATCCTTATTTGTAAAATGAAAAAATTACCCCAAAATGTATGCATAAAATACTTAATTAAGAACCTGGTACCTGGTAAGCACTCAGTTTAAATTACACCTTTTATCAGTATTGTTAATACTAACACTGTCATACACCTCAAAATTTACCATGTTTGAAACCATCTATCCAGTATTCAAAAGGTAGAAACTTCATTCTTAACTCCTTTCACTTCCTTACATCCAAATCTTATTGATTCTCATTCCTAAATGTCTCTAAAAGTTTCCCCTTCACTGTATAAGTACTTCATTATCATTTACCTGAATTATTTTCAACTGTCTCTTAGTCTCTCTACCTGCCTTGCCCATCTCTCTCTTCCAATCAATTCTTTGATAGCGCTTTCTTTCAAAAACACAAGTTAAATCACATAACTGACTGATTTTCTAATAATATTTTCCTACTACCCAGAAATCTAAAGTCTTCATCCTGACAAAGATTGTTCCCAGTCTGATCCTTATTTACTGTCTGATCCTTATTTACTAGTCCCATCTCCACTCCTTTCTAGAAACTTTGAGCTCTAACTTAAGTTATCATTGCTAGAATATTATGTCACCCATTTCCTATGCTAAAGAACTCCTGGGCTTCCCTGGTGGCGCAGTGGTTGCGCGTCCGCCTGCCGATGCAGGGGAACCGGGTTCGCGCCTCCGTCTGGGAGGATCCCACATGCCGCGCAGCGGCTGGGCCCATGAGCCATGGCCGCTGAGCCTGCGCGTCCGGAGCCTGTGCTCCGCAACGGGAGAGGCCACAACAGAGGGAGGCCCGCATACCACAAAAAAAAAAAAAAAAAAAAAAAAAAAAAAGAACTCCTATTCATCCATTAAAACTCAGCATATAATGTATCACTTCTTTGAAGCCTTCTTTCATGCCTTAAGGCAGCTGCTTTGTTTTCCTCTTTCTACTTCAGTGTTTACATATATAAGACAAATATGGTAAGTACGGAATGTTTCTACCATATAAAGCATTATTTATGATCATGTTGATGATTCAGTCATAAAATATATAAAATTTGAAGTCAAATGACAGAAAAAGGTGTCAAGGTTGATATCTAGGAATGCAGACCAAAATTTTATTTGTACCTCTGCATTTTCCAAATTTTCTAAAATACACGTATATTAACTTTATAATTATTTAAAAATGTGTTTGTAGAAAATAAACAAAAAAGCAGCTATTCTAGAAAACCATAATTATCAAAAAAGTTAGGATTATTAAATGTCCTAAATTAATGTTAATTTATAGAGTATGCATCACAGAAACCTGCCACAGGACCATTTTGGATTCACCTTGCAGAAATTATTTTTTTCCAAAAACTGAAGGGTTAGACTCAATGGAAAAAAAAAAAGACCAAGCCAAAGTTATATAGATACAAAATGAATTAGACAACTGAAACTTGGTTGATCTTCCAGATGTTTCAGGCTCAAGTGCTTTGGGAGCCTTGGAAGCTACAAATTAATGCTACAATCTTGTATTTTGCTTTGCATATGCACACATAATATTAAGAATACTGAACTCTTACAATTCATTAATAAAGAGACAAATAACCCAATTAAAAATGTTCTAAGTTTTAAATGGAAAATTCCTACCCAAAAGATATGCAAATGGAAAATAAACACATGAAAGATGCTCAATGTCATAAGGGAAATGAAAATGAAAACCACAAGCGATACCTCTTCACACTCACCAAGATGGCTATAGGTAAAAAGATGGAAAATAACAAGGACTGGTAAGGATGTGGAGAAGTCAGAACCATCATATACTGCTGGTAGGAATGGTGCAGCTGCCTTGGAAAATATTTGGCTCCTCCAAAAGCTAAACATAGAGTTACCATATGATGCAACAATTCCACTCCTGAATATATGCAAGAGAAATGAAACATAAAAACTTGCACATGAATGTTCACAGCAGCATTATTCATAATGGCCAACAGGTGAGAATAACCCAAATGTCCATCGACTGATGACCAAATAAACAAAACTGTTGTATCTATCCATATAATGAAATATTAACAACAAAGAAAAGTAATGAAGTATTGATACAAACTACAACATAGATGAACCGTGAAAATATGATGCTAACTGAAAGAAGCCAGTTACAAAAGACCACATAGTGCATGACTGCATTTATATGAAATGTCCAGAAGAGGCAAAGCTATAGAGACAAAAAGGAAGTCAGTGGCTGCTTAAAGCTAGAGATAGGGAAAGAAGGGACATGGGAGAGAATGAAGAACGACAGCTAATGGCTATGGGGTTTCTTTCAGGAGGGATTAAAATGCTTTAAAAGTTGTGATGGATGCATAACTCTGTGAATATACTAAAAACCACTGAACTGTACACTTTTCATGGGTGAATTAAATGGTATGAACTGTATCTCAATAAAGCTGTTTAAAGAAAGAATGTTAACTGGCCCCTTTTCCAACAAATTACATGATCTGGGGAATAAGCGTTTTCATTTATAAATGGGAACAGTATCTGCTTCCATCTTTCCACTTCTAGCAGTAAGAATACATAAAAGATATATAGGAGAAGCGTTCTAGAAAGCTAGTTTCATGACTTGAAGACGACTGTATTGGTTATCACTTGCTACATAACAAATGACCCCAAAACATAGCCACTTAAAACAACAAATATTTATTATCCCACACAGTTTCTAGGGGTCAAGAACCAGAGAGTAGCTCAGCTGGGTGAGTCTGGCTCAGGTTTCTTACGAGGTTGCAGTCAAGCTAGGGCTACAATCTCGGAAGACTTGACTGGGGTTTGAAAATCTACTTGCAAGGTTATTCACGTGGCTGTTGGTTGGAGGCTTCAGTTCCTCCCATTATAGGCCTCTCTGTAGACGGTTACTTAGGACATTGCTTCCCCCAGAGAAAATGATTACAGAGATGTAGAAAGTGTGACAGCAATTGAGACAGAAGCTTGGTCTTTTATAACCTAATCTCAGAAGTGATAAATCATCATTTTTGCAATATCCTATTGGTTACAGAGATCAGATACAATTCAGATACAATGTGTGTGGGAGGACTGGACAAGTATGTGAATTCCAGGAGGTAGGAATCGTTGGGGCCATTATGGAGACTGGCTACCAAAATGACATTATGACAATAAACTGACCAAAGATCCCAAATAAGCAAATGCTTGACCTCTGCACTAAAAGAGGATAAGGAGGATACTCATTTCTTAGTAGTGTGACAGACACACACTTGGAGATGTTTTAAGAGTTGTGATAAAAGGGCTTGTAAGAAGCATTCATACCATTTTCCATTCTCCTGGTGACTGAGTTATGGTTAGCCTAAAGAAACACAAAATTGTACAGTTGGGGGCTGGTGGAGAAAGTATATAAAGGATTTAGTCAACTGCACCCTCCCCCTCCTCCCACCACTGACAGGTAAGGAAAGAGTCCTGGTTGAAGAAAGGCTAGGTGACTCCACCAGGGTCATTAGTGATAGAGCAGAAACTAGAATCCATTCCCTGTGTCTTCTCATTACCCCAGGAGCTATGCATCAGAGAATCAATGGCAGTGACTCATTATACAGCTGAGACGTTAAACATGTGAGCATTAAATCAACAAACATTAAACTGCTGGTCACTCCAGAACTGGCATTTCTTTGTGTAGCTTTTCGATGCTGGCTGTGTCAATTTCTCAGGCAGCAGTGGACTCTTATCCTTCTTTCTACTCCAACTGAGAGTTGACTTACTTAGCTAGGGGAAGAATCACTCATTCAGCTCAGCTAATATTTATAGAATATCTGTTCTATACCTAGCACTAAATATGCAGCTATAAGAGCAGAAAACATGGTCCCTTCACTCAAAATGCAGGTAGTCAAGTAGAAGAAAAACCTATACCTGGAACACTAAGAGAATTAGACATTATGTGACATGGCAGCACAAGGATTTATATATTTTTAATAATTTTATTTAACAAAAAACTTATATAATGCTTAAAATGTGCCAGATATATTACAATTTTAACTCCTTTAATCCCCTATGAGGTTATCCCCATTTTACAGATGAGAAAAGTGAGGCCTGAAGAGGTTATGAAACTTGCCAAAGTTCTCATGCTTGGTAATAAGGAGAGCCAGATTCAAACCCAGGAAGAATGGCTCCATAGTCCATAATTTCTTAACCATAATAGTATGAAGGTTCTCAATAATACTAACAATTATTCTTCTGCTTTTTTAAAGGTTTTGAAGGAAAGTTAATCATGAAATTCCAAAGCTCCTCTGAGAAATCTTTCAAGATGTACAGGGTAAGACAGCATTTAGACCAATATAGTAAGGATGTCTTAGGACAGCCTGCTAACCCCATGGAGAGGGGCGAGGAAAAGTGAATAAACATTCACTAATGAGACAGTGCTTTCCTGGTGCCAAAATGAAAGATAAAACTGAATCATAACTGCAATTAACAAATTAGGTTATAGTTGGAATAAAGAAATTAAACGGATGTACTGTTCTGCAAGTGCAGAAATAAATTAATTTGACCCTGTCAAAGTTCATTAGAATGTGGAGACACTTACATCTTCTAAAGATGTCCTCCCAGAATCATACGATAGGAAAATAGCATACTACACCAGGAACAGATGTATTTGATCATTTTTAAAGAATATGAAAAGTAGTTTGAAGAGAATAAAGTGATATGTGGGCCTGGGAAACCTTTTGCTTAACAAAGCAATGAATTCCATTTTGGTAAAAATTTGCCAACTTTGCCACTTTACAAAGCAATTGCCGCCATCTCTTTCCTTTACATCTGATTTTTACTTTGGAAAATGTTCCTTGCAAGGAAAGAAGGGACCCTGTACACTGCTGGTAATCTTCGTGTATTAAATTTCTACTTGGCGGTCTGCTCATCACATACCTTGAATCATCTACAGGTCCTAAAACCTCAGAACACATTGTCCAAAACTGTAGGAATAGGCTTACCGCCAACTGGCATGTAATGCAAGGCAGCACAATGAATAGTGTTTTTTTTTTTTGAATAGTGTTTTTTTCTTTAAAAAAAAACCTGAATACAGGTTTTTATCTAAGGTAATATAACAGTATAGTTTACTGTAATTTTGAAAAAGTCTTAAAGATTTTTAAATTCCTCTAAAATTTAAAATTTTATTTAAAAGTCTTATATCAAAAACTTGTATCTAGGTACAGAAGGTTTATAGAATTCCAAAGGAAAGTCTAGTAACTTCCCTTTTAAATTGACTTTTCCTTTAAATTCTATCAAACAGTTACCATAACTATCTTAGAGTCTCAGCATGAGGGTGGCCTTTGTGAGATCATTCAGTTCATTTCAATGACCATATCTGTCAAGTTTACACTTATCACAGGTAGAAGCAGGTTTTCATTCTCTTATGAAAGTAGATTTGACCACAATCCTCAGTAAACTACTCCAGAGTATAAATGTTCTCCTTGCATTTGAAAGTATGGCAAGTTATCAACCACTTTAGACTAATTAGATGTTAGATGCTAACATGACAGAGAAAAAGGAAATGGAATGATGAGGAATTTGCAGAACACAATGTGGGACATTCTGAGTAGGACGATGTTAGCATGTATATGAGTGAGTGAGTGAATGAGTGAGTGAGTGTGTGTGTGTGTGTGTGTGTGTGTGTGTGTGTGTGTGTGTAGAGTCATACATAACAGGAGTGAACTGACCGAAAGGAAGAAGTCAGTTAGCAAACAGCTGCTTTCCTAGTCTCAAATGGCTTCTGCTTTGGCTCTCTCACCCTAGTATCCTTACTCCAAACTAGCTAATTCTATATGTGTCTAATCTTGATTCATAGCTTTGGCACATATGACGCTCCTGGAGCCCCTTCATCTCAAGTGGCCAAGCAAAGCAGGTCAATCCTCCATGTCTCAAACCCTTATTTCCCAGAATCATCCTAGGTATACTTTGAACTTTTGCCTAGGGAGACCTCAAGAATTGTCAGGGTCTACCAGGAATAAATCCCAAATATTCTGAGCTAATCTTGCTTCAGGCCAGGCCTAGAAATATAATTATCTTGCTAAAATGAATTTAATACTAGAGTCTAGCTGGCTTCCAGATTGCACCTTTCATCTTTTAAAATTTTCCATCTATTGTGGTCCTCAAAGAGTCTCTTTACCAGGATAATATGAACTTCTATTTCTTTATTAATGCTTCCACTACTACTACTACTACTACTACTACTACTACTACTACTACTATTACCACTACAACAACAACATAGCCTTCAAATATAAAAGCACTGATTATGTGCTAGAGACTACATTAAAAGCTTTACATATATAATACCCATTTAGTCTTTCTTACAACCTTATGAGGTAGGGTTTATTATTATTCCTGGTTTAAAAACCTACCCAAGATCACATGACTGGTAAGGGGCAGTATTGGGATTCAAACCTGGCAGTTTGGCTCCAGAATCCATGCTCTTAGATATTATATCATATTCCTTTTGTTTATGTAATGCAAAGAATATTCCATCAAGATCAGAGACCTGGATTTCCATTCCTATCTCTAATGTTAATCAATTGTGTTGACCTAGGGCAAGTCTTTGACTCAATTTCTACTATATAAGGAGCCAGGCTCAATGATTCGTTTCTAGTCATACAATGCTGTGATAATAAAGTAGGTGCTTTTCATTAACAAATGGTACTGGATAATTCAGGAGGTTTAAAGCTTGAAAATGAAATATATCTAAGAGAAGGAAAGAGGCAACTAATAATACTAAGTCAATCTTTTAAACATCTTCACTTATTTTCTCATTTCATATTCTATGAAAGCATTAGATTCATATTTTACAGAGGAAGACCCTGAGACTCAGAGATTAGGTAATTTATCTGAGGTCACACAGAAAATCAGGATGGAGAGCCAGCATTTGAATGCAGCCAAAGCCCAAGCACTTCCTGCTGCACCACACTT
Organism: Physeter macrocephalus; assembly: GCF_002837175.3. Taxonomy (NCBI): domain Eukaryota; kingdom Metazoa; phylum Chordata; class Mammalia; order Artiodactyla; family Physeteridae; genus Physeter; species Physeter macrocephalus. Next base: position 21,382,582 of record NC_041229.1, on the reverse strand, counting down.
CCTTGGCATTGCCTTTCTCTCCTCTCAGCAGCAATAAGCAGAGATTTAAAACATAATATATGTAAAGTACCTACTATAAAGTCTTTCAAGCAGCACACACACAATAAATTGATTTGGAGGTAAGGATGGAGATGGGTGAATACTAACTTGAAAGTGCTAACACTGTAACTTAAAACAAAAGTGGGTATATTTTTGTGTATTTTTCTACAAGGTGGGCTGAATACCACATCAAAACAAGTGAATTTCTGGAAGAAAAGTTTGTATGACTTGAATTTATCCCTAAGTAAATGATGAAGAAGTACCACAAGAATGCCACTATATGTGGCATTTACAGACCACATACATGAGTTCTTGTGGTATTCTGCTGCATGAAATAACTTCCTAACAATAACTCAGAATCATTTTGTTAAAAGTAATCTTCCTTTTTCCCTAGCCACAATTTCACAAATAATACCAATGAAAAAGGAAGGTCTTTTATGTATTGGCTACTCAAGGAGGGCAGGAGAGTCAGAAACTACTGTGTTAACTTATTAAATTCCTATTGTAGTTTGGAAATGGAGTCACTTGCTCATTCACCGATTCATCCAACAAATAATAATTGAACATCAGATATTATTTATAAGGCATTATTTTATTAACAAATGTCAGGGACATTAAAGGGAACATGACATAAACTGTAATGCCAGTGCAGTGGGATGAGTGCTGTGGTTCAAGATATACAAGGTTCTATAGGAGCACGAATGTTATTTACAAAGGCTTAGAGGAGTTCCTGAAGGAAGTGACATGTGAGACAATGCTAGACAGTATACTGTGTTTAGGAAACTGCAAGTAATTAAGAATGATTTAGAATTCAGAGTAAGTGTAGGAAGTATTGAATTTCAACAAATCATAATTATATAGCTATAGAACTAGAAGTAGAAGGGTTTAACAAATAATAACTTCAATACTCTCATTTTACTTTTAAGGAAACTAAGCCCTCTAATACAGGTGCCCAGAGTCTTACCAGGAGGATGGCTATTGCATGAGGTGAGGTCATCCTTAAACACAGAACTGAACACTATTGTGTCTGAGAGTAAAAACAGCTGAGTGCAGCCATGTTGGAAAACCACTAACCTTCTTAGCGTGAAAGACACGTGTCATCTGCTATACCAGCTAATATAATAATTACTTAGAGGAATCACCTCCAGCTGATCAATGGTGTCCAGATAACCCCCCCAAAAGTTAAAATCTCTAAGTTGCCCCTTCCTTATGAACTCGATGGGTTGAACAACGAATTTTGGAGATAAAACTGTGTTTAACACATAAACACATTTAAGTCACTGCTTAACCTATTTCCTCCTCTTTTAAACCTAGCTCTTGTTAATTAAATTCAATAAAAATTGAGATGCAACAGCTGTTAAATGAAAGGATTCCATTAAATCCTCTGTGGATGTTTGCTAAACTTTGGACAAAAGCTTTATCACCTACAAGTCATTAATTACTAAATAACACCTTAACTAGGGGATAACAGTAGAAATAACGTTCTACTGCAAAGCCAAAATCAAATATAGGTTTAACTCAAGAAATATGAAATGCTATGATGGCTTAATTTAACTCAAGAAATATGCAATGCTAATAAATAAAACACTCAATTTCTTTGCTGTCTGTCCACACACTGTGTACAGATCTTTTATAGGTTAGCTCCCATGATATTACATGCAAAGAGATAGTAAAGATTCTTTTCAGGTACTTGAATTTTGTTGCATAAAGTTCTACTTCAAATAGGTGTGCTCAGCTCAGACTTCAGAAATTTTCCTTGTTTCCTGGGTATAAATTATGGAAAAGCAAAATTCAAATTATGAAAATTTGAGTTATTTTTAACAACTTTGAAAAAAGAAGTGATTTACTTTATAAAACAATTCACTACAAAGTTTCTTTAAAATAGCAAGTTCATTAACTGATTGATGTAACTTTTCAGGAGTGTACATTATATAAAGATGGTCAAAATTCAAAGACCTTCTTGAATGGTTGTTGTAATAGGATTTGATCTCTAATTTTTTTTAAAAAACTGCAAGACTTGAAAATGCAAAGAACTAATTTATCTATATTAAAATGAGAATTTAAACATTACAGAAAGCAAATAAAAATTCTAATCACAGGGTTTCCCTGGTGGCGCAGTGGTTGAGAGTCAGCCTGCCGATGCAGAGGACACGAGTTCGTGCCCAGTCCGGGAAGATCCCACATGCCACAGAGCGGCTGGGCCCGTGAGCCATGGCCGCTGAGCCTGCGCGTCCGGAGTCTGTGCTCCACAACGGGAGAGGCCACAACAACAACAACAACAACAAAATTCTAATCACACTTGCATAGACAAGGTTTACAAGGACATACAAATGATTAACCATGGTTACCCCTGGGGATGGAGAGGGGACTTTGCTTTTGGTTTTATAATGTCCACACTGTTTTATAAGAAATACACATTATAATTCTGTACTTCCTTAAAATTTTGGTTCAGTATTCCCTTTTTAAAAGCATTCTTTTATGAAAGGATTCTTTTGTAGCCTGTCATAGTGGTTCTCTACCAAGAGTGTATCAGAATCAACTATGAAGAGTTTCTGAAAAATATGTAGATGCCTGGGTCCCTCTGCAGAATACTGACTTTAAAAGATTCAGAAACCACCAGACTAGATGATCTTTAAGGTTCATTCCAATCCTGAGATTACACTACTTACAAAGATTTTGTACACATTCAACACCCAATAGCTATTTTTTTTTTGGTACACACATTAACCACCCAATACTACATAGCATAAAAGCATTATTTCTAAAAGATAGGTGAAAGTCCTGTTCCCCTGCCCTATGCACTCACACTACTGACCTGGAGAAACTCACAGGAAATAAACTGAAGATTAAAACATATCCATCTTCAACTTAAATATACTTTTTTCCTTTTTTATTTTGCCAAAAACCCATCATATTTCCCTATTTCTGAGGCAGGAATTTGGGAAACTGACTCTAATGTAAGCACCAATTATTGCAGAGGTGATGGGGAGGCAGGAGTGGGGAAGGACATGGTTGTATATTATCATATTGGTTCTCTAACTCAACCCCAGTAAGTCAGGTAAGTGTTAGCTTTTTCCCTAACCTGGCACTTAATCTCTATCAGTCATTCTCAATCCTAGATCCAATGTCCCTTTGTTATATAAAGGACAAATGCATATACATTTATTCCAATTCCTCCTTTTCTATCCTGAAACAAAATTCACAGATATTTAACAGAATTTCAAAAGTGTCAATAAAATACCCTGATAGTAATATAAAGGGAAATGAAAGTATAAATTATGTATTTCAATATGTATATGCTCATTCATGACTATATTAAAAGACAATGAAGTAGTCAGATGCTTATACCTACTTATAATGAATATATTTAGATTTAAGATAAGTAAGATGATAAGAAACTACTCCATGCAACAAGTACGAGAAAATGAAGTAAAGCCAAGTGATTTTCTGAAATGATTCCAAACAATACGAAGTGCAATTATCTCTTGGTATGCAAGGTAGCTACATTTCTGGAAACTCTAGTGTTTATTAAATCTACATAAAAGGATATAAAATACTTTGTATATAAAACATAGTTATAGGGCTTCCCTGGTGGAGCAGTGGTTGAGAGTCTGCCTGCCGATGCAGGAGACACGGGTTCGTGCCCCAGTCCGGGAAGATCCCACATGCCGCGGAGTGGTTGGGCCCGTGAGCCATGGCTGCTGAGCCTGCGCGTCCGGAGCCTGTGCTCCGCAACGGGAGAGGCCACAACAGTGAGAGGCCCAAGTACAGCAAAAAAAAAAAAAAACAAATAAAACCCCATAGTTACAGGCATAGATAATTATATAAAGTTTTTTCCCCCTCTTCACAAGTATTCCATACATGGGACATTCAAAAACTATGCAGGAGCCACAAAACTGTTGTGTAGGATGTCCTGTGCATTATGTGATGTCTAGTATCTCTGGAGACTGCCCCCTAAATCATTTTGCTTCACAAAATTCCAAAATGTCCCCTGGAGGTTAGTACCACTCTGTTGAGAACCAATGGACTATATGAACTTTCAGTACCTACATGCATACTGTTGTAAATCCTCACCCTGGGTTAGCGGGTAAGTGGGCCACTATTTGACCCCCGATTTGGGGCTAAAGCTTCTCTGATATAAATAAGGGCTACTTTTAATTAAAAAGCTTAACACATGTTCATCCCAGGAACTTCCAATAAAAAATTTTACCTAAAACTGTTTACCTGTTTTAAAAAAAGTGAATAATAAAGCTATTTTTACATATACATTAGAATTAAAGACAATTCTGCCTCCTCTGTCGACCTCCCCTAAAAAATAATTTCTCCTGAGTTTTCTAGGTAATCAAGGTCAAACTATGAAGATATAACCATTCTTTTCTTATCCACATGAATGCAAAGATATACTAATGTAAAAACAATCTAAAAGTCATTTATATATGGCACTGAAGTATATTACTGTATTACTCATTTGGCAGAAGAATATCTTCCTAATTAAATTTTGATTAGGCATCTATTAAAAGTAATTTACATTTTCTGATCAACCCAGTGACTAAAGCGTGTGTCATTTGTGGGCAGCTGGGGGAGCTGCCTGAGTCTGAGAACTTGCTGAGTACTAAGAGGGGAGGGACTTAAGTATTTTGAAAGTTTCACTCTTTGGGGTTTGGCTATATAATTTATTTTGGACACTGAAAAAAAATTCCATGTTTTCACATAGATTTTACGTTAAATTAGCACACCATTCATAGAAATATCAGATATACCCTCACTTTTAAAAAAGTGATAAGGACTTCACTTTACATGAAAGGATTCACGTATTAGAGGAAAATCATCACAGGTTTCCTTTGAACATAAAATGCCTCTGAGTTAAAATGCCATTAAAAATTATTGAATATGGGCTTCCCTGGTGGCGCAGTGGTTGCGCGTCCGCCTGCCGATGCGGGGGAACCGTGTTCGCGCCCCGGTCTGGGAGGATCCCACATGCCGCGGAGCGGCTGGGCCCGTGAGCCATGGCCGCTGGGCCTGCGCGTCCGGAGCCTGTGCTCCGCAACGGGAGAGGCCGCAGCAGAGGGAGGCCCGCATACCACAAAAAAAAAAAAAAAAAAATTATTGAATAAATTAATGATTGAATAGCCATTCAATTTCTAAGTACTATGAAAGACTCTCTTAAGATGTCCACAGCCTGTTTTTCCACTTTAAATTTCACTAATTAATCTAACCAATAATGCCTAAAAGAAATCAACACTCAAATTTTTAATAATCTTAATCTGGCTATCTTTCTTCATATCTAAAATTGGTAAAAACTTGCCTTTTACCCATACACAGGCATCACCTTATGATAAAAAGTAAGCAAAAGTTTGTGCACAACCAAACATGTATAGTGGTTAAAATAACTTATCTTTAGTATACTGATTTCTAAATGTTTCCATAAATAAACTTTAACAATGTGTGGAACATGCATGTTTGTGTACCATGTGATGTAAGTTTCACTTCTGAATCAGTTTTAAAGCAATTGATCACCAGCTCTTAAAAAGGCTTTAAGTTTCACATAAAGAATAGGCCTTACTAAATAAACTCAGAAGTCATATTTTCCATTATTTAACAGAGAATTCTGGTCTTGATAAAAAGCAAACAAACCCCACAGGTAAAAGAAATGAAGCACATACTAAATGTATAATACAAAGCTTTTCACTTACTTGGTACTAGGTCGTTTTTGCAGGGCTTTATCCAGGATAAGAGATGGAGCACTCCTCCTCCTTTCTGCTAGTGTTTTCATTTTCTGTAGAGGAAAAAAGATCACAATGAAGACCACATGGCTTGTAAAGCAAGTAAATGCCAATTTCCAATCCAACTCAGCAAGTTTTGTATTGCCTATCCTTACCTATCAAGGAGTTTGCAATCTTATTCTGGAAATAAATAATAACATCTAAACTAAGATAGTAAGTGTCAAAAAGTGGTACAGGCAGTAAGTATTTTTTATGGTCAGAGAACAAGGTGGTTAAATGGTGAAAAGAGTATTTGGGAAAACAGCTCATAACCATTATCATCAACTGCAGCTTTACGGCTTATTATGTGCCAGGCACTATGCCAAAGGCAGGACTGGATTATCCAATTTATACTCTAAAACGTCATCAGAGTAGGTTCTACTAGATCTATTTCATTGGAAGGGTAGGCCCCAAACTGGGCTTCAGGGACAGACAGAATTTGAAGAGATCAAGTAAACGGAGAAGATAAGTAGTTAAAGCACAAGATGGAGACTAGATTTCTTACACATTTAATAGACATTTAAATTTAAATATTTACACATTGGGGAATCTGTTTTTCCAAGGAGATTTTTTTTTTTTTGCTGTAACTTAAAAAACAAAAAAGAATTTTTTTTTCTTTTCTAAGTGGTATATAAATATAGGATTAATTGGATAATTCAGGTACTCTGTTCTACAGGACCTAAAATTTGTGGTGAGGTTTTATTCAACTTGAATTAACCCGATAATTACTCTCTAAATTTTCATTCTTACAGATTTAACACCTCTAGATAGAGTCAGAGGAACTGCCACTGGATATAAATGTGAAAATTTACAATACAGTCACAAATAGCCATGAGTGAAGTTCAGGCTGTGTCACCAAAGCATTCTTCTTGCTCTACCCTCTCACCCTTTCCTGTCCAGAAGTCTCACCCACTGCCTGAGGGCCTAAGCCAGCCATGCTTGGAACTGGATGCTGCTCTAAAAAAAACACACATAAAACCAAGTGGCTCAGTATAAGTATCTCATTACATGATTCATAAAGGAACTGCTTCTTAATAAAACCTAGATCATCCTAAGGAAGAGAAGAAAAATCATCTAGTGAGAAGGATACTAGACTTCTTTGCACAATTCTTTTCCCCCAGTTTCACCATGCCCCCATGGATCTCTCCCGTTATTGTTGTCAGCAGTGCCATGGCCTCAGTGTTGCTGCTCCCTCCATTAATCTTTTGGCTCACATGTGAAAACTAAATGCCCAGACCTCCTCAGTATACCTCAGACAGCAACAGAAACAATTTATTTCAGGGACCACATTCCTGGACCTATCTCAGCAGTCTTACTTCTGCTGCTCCTAATACTCTGACACTACTCTCAGCAGATCCAAGTGCCTAAACAAGATCTTCATTAACGTATGATTTCTAATTCTGAGCTCCTTGGCTTTCGGGTTTACAAAGAATTTGGAAAGGGTTCAAAAGACAGCCATAAAAATGATTTTTAAATGTGGAAAAAAAGAAAGAGCCCTAAGACAAGTTAAAATGATCTTAAATTCTTCATTTGGAAACAGTAAATCTCCAAAGTAATGCAGTTATAATACAGAGTATAGCAAGGGTCTTCCAAAGATAAGGCAAAAAGAAATGCAGCTATACTATAGACTGAGAATCCAGGTTAATCCCTTAAGATATTTATAAAAGCTGTGAACGAAATTATGAACATAACTTCAAGGGGTTCAGAAACCCCCAACATGGATTCTTGAGGGATCCATGGACTCCAAATTTGCAACCTTCCCACACATGGAAATCTTTCTGAGAGTGACGGCTGTTAAACATGAGAATGGATAATCAAAGAAGAGTGACAAATTTTCTTCTGTAAAGGTTCTTTTAAAATAGGAGTTTTTGATGGAGACCTAATGTAGAGTACCATTTGTATATATTTGTATATAGTAATTAGATTGTGTTTTCTTAGTTATAAAATTGGCAGATGGGCTTCCCTGGTGGCACAGTGGTTGGGAGTCCGTCTGCCAATGCAGGGGACACGGGTTCGTGCCCCGGTCCGGGAAGACCCCACATGCCGTGGAGCGGCTGGGCCCGTGAGCCATGGCCGCTGAGCCTGCGCGTCCGGAGAGGCCACAACAGAGAGAGGACCGCGTACCGCAAAAAAAAAAAAAAAAAAAAAAAAAATTGGCAGATGTGTGAGAAGTCAAATGCTGAGTGTGTCTACGTCATCTAGTAGACTCATATTAAGAGAATGCAATCAAACTACAGGCAAAATATTATTTTTATTTGAGGTCCTATTGTGTGTACTGAGACTTACTCCACTACTAATGAGACATGCAGCCTAAGGCAATTCAGACACCCCTCTGGGCCTCCATTTCTGTATCTAGAAAATGAGAAAATTTGGACTACATAGTCTCTTAGGTTCCTTCTACTTCTGATATTCTCATGTTAAGTGTCTACCAAAGATTTGCCCTGGATATGCTAGAAAATAAACATTATATACAAAATGAATTTAGAATTCATAGGATTCATTTGTCTTGTAAGTAATAAAAAGTCTTAAGAGTTGTCAATATAATGGGAACCTAGGTATTAATTCATTCAAAATTCATATCTCTTTCTTTTGCTCAAAAGTATAGCAAAACAAAGAACCAATGGTGACTTCAAAAAAATTCACGTATCTATCAAAGAATCTGTTCTCAGGCAATAAAGACTTGGATTTTCTTTTTGTTTATAACAACTGTGTGAAATACAATACATGGAAATAGAAGGAGACTATCGATTCCTTTCTAAATGTACAATACTACAAACTTGTCAGGACAGATTGAGGCCATACTTATATTGTACCAGCACCAACAAATTTCCCAGTTGTTCAGTGACAGGGAAAACTATGATCGTTTGCCTCACAGGAAACAGAAAATAGGTTTCTTTGTTAGCTTAAAAATCGTAATCCACAGTGTGGTTTTTCAGAATGCCCAAGTGCTTGATGTCTATATTGAGATTACCTCATAAACATTGGATGCCATTCTGAAACTGAGTAATTTTTAAAAGGTAATCTTCTAAGTTGACAAACTAAACATTAGGGAAAAAAATCAACTGCATTAATCTTTTAGAAATGATTTTCTTGATTTTGTACCATTTGCCAAGGTTTAAGCACTAGAGAGAAATTAGATCTTTGGTTTTCTAAGCTGTCTCCTCTGCAGCTATATTCAGTATCAGAGGCAAAAAAACTATTCTGCCAAAGAGTACATGAATGGAGATCATAAGTGAAGATGAGACCCAAATGCCTATATTCCATTTTTCTTTCATGTTTCAATAATAACACAAAACTGTAGCAACTTTACCAGCTAACCTGCAAGGTGCTTTCCACTTCAATTCTTTTTTTAATCAGTTGGATGAACTAAATGTTGAATTCTCTGTGTTCCTAACTTGCTTCACAGCTATGCCTCAGTTATAGCATTTCAGATTATATAATAATTATCTTTCTGCCCCTTTCTAGAGAGCAAGGACTATATCTTATTTCCAAACTTTCTCCCGTCCTTCAACAACCACTGAAATTCTACTCTGTAGCAGACCTATCTTTGCATTCCTAGAGCCTAGTACAATACCTGGTACAAACTATATACTCAGCAGATGAAGGTTTTAAGTGAATTTAAAAATCCACTCATCGTCCACATCTACACTACTGAACCCAAACACACACACAGAAACATAAACAAACTTACTTAAAGGGGTTCTGCTGGAATGCTGTCACTAAGGAAATATAAGCATTTGCTATGGAACTGGATGGTAGAATCATACTTGTACATTGCAAACTACATCTTTTGACATAGTGTTGACATTTACATTACCACTGAGTTTCATGGTAAACATTTGTCTGATGATTCTTTTAACTTGTTGGCAAGTTAATTCCTTGCCAACAAATGGTGCTGGGACAAGTGGATATCCACATGCAAAAGAATGAAGTTGGACTCCTATCTCACACCATATACAAAAATTAACTCAAAATGGATCAACGATCTAAAAGACCTGAAACTATAAAAATTTTAGAAGAAAACATAGGCATAAATATCTGTGGATTAGGCAATGGTTTCTTAGATATGACCAAAAGCACAAACAACAACAAAAAAAGCACAGATAAATTGGACATCATCAAGGTTAAAACTTCTGTGCTTCAATGGACACTATTAAGGAAGTGAAAAGAAAACCCACAGAATGGGAGAACATTTTTGCAAATCATATATATGATAAGGGATTTGTATCCAGAATATTTAAATTTAAGGAACTGTGACAATTCAATAAAGACAAGTAAGCTAATTTAAAAATGGGCAAAGGATCTGAATAGACAGTTCTCCTAAGGAGATATATAAATGGCCAATAAGCACATGAAAAGGTGCTCAACATCATTAGCCATCAGGGAAATGCAAATCAAAACTCTGAAATACCACTTTATACTCATCAGGATGGGGACAAGAAAAAAGACAAATAAATAACAAGTGTGAGGATGTGGATAAATTGAACTGTTATTCACTGCTAGTGGGAATGTAAAATGGCGCTGTCACTTTGCAAAACAGTTTGTAAGTTCTGCAAATGGCTAAACATAGAGTTACCATATGATCCTGCAATTCCTCTTGGGTATATAACCAAGAGAAAGGAAAATACATGTCCACACAAAAACACGTACGTTAATGTTCACAGCAACATTATTCATAATAGTAAAAAAGTGGAAACAACCCCAATGTCTATCAACTGATGAATGCATAAACAAAATGTGGTACATCCATAAAGTAGAATATTACTTGCCAATAAAAGAAAAGAAGCAATGAAATGTGCAACAACATGGATTAATCTTGAAAACATCATGCTAATTAAAAGAAGTCAGTCCCAAAGGACCACATATTATATGACTCCATTTAAATGAAATATCCAGAATAAACAAATCTATAGGAACTTAAAATAGATTAGTGCTTGCCTGGGGTTTGGGGAATGAGGGAATTGGGATGTAATGGCTAACGGGTGCAGTGTTTCTTTTTGTGGTAATGAAAATGTTCTAAAATTGTGGAAATGAATGCACAATTCTAGGAATATACTAAAAACCACTGAATCCATTTTTAAGTGGATAAATGGTATATAAATTATATCTCAACAAGGCTGTTAAAATGAAAAAAACAAAAACAACAGCAACAAAAATTAACTACCAAACTACTAAATCACTGGGCTCCAGCCCAGCAAACTGGTTCATGGCCAGAAGCTATAATTTTCCCCACTCATATAACAATCATCTGAAGTATATTTACATTAAACTGGAAATTACTTATTTGTTTTTTGTCCAACATGTTTTTGTACAAAATATCTGAGTGGCTCTCCATTTGAATTCCTCAGAGATCTGAGGAATATGCCCACCTGCCTATTGTGGTTTGCCACTATTCCTTCCCTATTCCTCCAGTGCCCTACTCAGTATTTCCACAGTGTGAATTCTCAATAGCTGTGTATTAAATCAATGAATTAACGCTACCAATACCTGAGAGTTTAAGGTGGTAATGCAAGTGTGCCTACGTAGGAAAATAAAACTGTAAGCAGGTTATTGAAGAAAAAAGTTTTGTTCTTTTATTTATTTTCAACAACGCATAAAACACTGTTTATATTAAAAACCTATATGTAGGGCTTCTCTGGTGGTGCAGTGGTTAAGAATCCACCTGCCAATGCAGGGGACACGGGTTCCAGCCCTGGTCTGGGAAGATCCCACATGCCGCGGAGCAACTAAGCTCGTGCGCCACAACTACTGAGCCTGTGCTCTAGAGCCCGCGTGCCGCAACTACTGAAGCCCATGCGCCTAGAGCCCGTGCTCTGCCACAAGAGAAGCCACCGCAGTGAGAAGCCCACAAACCACAACAAAGAGTAGCCCCCGCTCGCCACAACTAGAGAAAGCCCGCGTGCAGCAACGAAGACCCAACGCAGCCAAAAATAAATTAATTAATCTTAAAAAAATTTTAAAAAGAAACGTATATGTAGTCTCTCACTGGAATTTTAACTTCATGTCAACCAGGAGATACAGAGCTATTTTTGGAACCTCTAAATCACTCTGAATCTGGTCATTCTCAGTTCTCATAGAGATTTAAAGGAAAAAAAAGCCTATCTAAAGAAAGGACCAGGATGAAAGAGTTAAGTCAGATGAACTACAATTTTTCATACTTTGCTTTGTTCCAGTCACTTTATGAAGAAAAAATTCAAGCATTTCAGTTGAATTTAAGTCAAATGTACTAAAGTCACTTTCAAACATTTAAAATTAGCATAACGTTAAAATAAGGACTTTGAGGAAAGCTTTTAAGAACTCTAAACTTTCAAAGATAGAAAAAAAATGTTTAATCAAATTTACATATTACCTTACTCAAATTTGACTCTTAATCCTTTGTGGCTAATCTGTACAATTTAGTGAGCAATGAACTATTTCTTTCTTGTCTTCCCTACATGTCTGCAGCATTTATTTGCAGAGACATATCTCAAAGACATTGGCCCTGCAAGGGAACAAGGAAATTATTTTTACCCCTGCCCCTTGCTTCTATGTCCTATTATCACAAGGTTTTGACCACTGGATGAGCTGAAGCTTCCCACTATTGTCACTTTTGTCTGTGATGAGTATGATCTTCTATTTACTCATAATCATCCCAGCCAGAATCAGTTTGAGCATTTAATTAAAACAAATGTCATCACAGCCCAGACTATTATAAAGGGATATAATTTCTTTCTGAAATTAAGAAAAAAATGTTTCTACTTTTGGCTATCTTTCCTCTTTCTGTGAGACAAGAACTTTGAAATAAAATAACAAACCTGAGAATCTATGTAATGTAGAAGAATCGGCACTGGGCTAGGAGACATTGGACCTAAATTCTGGATCCTGGTTCTCAGAGTCTTTCTCAGAGTCTTCTCTGTAAAATGACATGACTGTTTGAACTACCAAAAAAAATCAAAAAAGATTATATATATGAAAGTCCTTTGACAGGGAAAGCACCATGATAGTGTAACATACAGAGTAATGCTTTAGAGTGCATAAGTACTGTATGTAATAAATATGAGGATAGTAGAACTCCCCTTCCACATTATTATTTGTTCCTCTGTCTCTACCCTACTCATGCAGACTTCTGGAGTACCACTATGGGCCTTCAAGTTGGCTGGACTTTCTTCTTTGGCAAAGCTACCAGTTTCAATCTCCTGTCATGATTCCTTTTAGTAGCACCCTGGAGTAGGCAAGGTTGATCACCAATGGTGTCTCCCTAATATTCCCTTACAGGTCAGGGCTTCACTAAATTTTTCATACCATAGTCCATACGAAGTGCTATTATTTCTACATCCATGGCACACTGTGACAAAGGGGTTCTCTGGTTCCCCAGTGCCCATCCACCTGCATGAAGGCTAACAGGCTTGAATGTATAAGACATTGTTGGAAAACTCTGCAACCTCTCACTTTCCTCCTGCAGAGGGGAAGAGTACAGTAATCAAATCCAAAAACCATAATGGTAAAAACCAGAGTGTATCAAATAAGAATAAAAAACAGGCCAAGATCTGACCAGATTCAGATATACTATAACCTCATAATGCCTACTGTGGAAGCTGAGGTTCCAGACGGTGAATGTAGGGGTAGAAGAGGAAATACAGACACTCTGCTAGGTATAAATTAGGACGAAGGTAAACAGGGAAAGCAAAAGGCCACAGAGCAGTTGGGTTTTCCAGATCTTTGAAATATGAGCTGATGTGGGCACATATACATTCCATTTTCAGAGTTCACACACAAGTGACCAGACATCCAGAAACAGGCCTTACCCTTCAGTTGTGCCATGTGACAGCTGTCTGTCAAAATTATGTCAAGGCTGTTCAGCACAGCAGTGACATACTGATAGAGCTATTTCTGCTGTCAGTTGGATGTTTCTAATCTAAACTTGTCCTGGATAAAGAAAATCAGACTGAAACAAAATTATAAAATAAACTGGCTATGTTGCCTACAAGCCCCATTATTGGTGGCTGACAAAAGGAAGTTTCCTCTGATCCCTTTCCAGACTCCCACATTGTGGCTAAGTCTTCCATAAGTAAACAAAAGCTAAACATCACCCCATCCTAGGCTGCTTCAAAAAACTGCTGCTGTGGCTACTAACGAGTTGAGCATTCAACCTGAAGGCTTTCTGCACACATTAGAACCTTAGAGTCCCTGTGATTTAGAACACTTTCTATACCAACAGAACAGGAAAGCAAACTTTCACGTCAGTGAAAGTTTACTTTAAAGGTAGTCTGGGGACTTCCCTGGTGGCCAGTGGTAAAGAATCCACCTTACAGTGCAGGGGCCATGGGCTCCATCCCTGGTCAGGGAACAAAGATCCCACATGCCACGGGGCAACTAAGCCCGTACGCCTCAACTAGAGCCCGCATGCCGCAAACTAAACAGCCCATGTGATCTGGAGTCCGCATGCCACAACTAAAGAGAAGACCGCACACTGCAACAAAAGATCCCGCACGTCTCAACGAAGATCCCGTGTGCCGCAACTAAGACCCGACGCAGCCAAAAGTAAAATAAATAAATAAATAAATAATAAATAAATCTTAAAAAATAATAATAAAGGTAGTCAGCAAGCTCAGGCTACTTACTATACCAAAATAACACAGATTGGATGATTTAAATGACACAAACTTATTTCTCATGGTTCTGGAGGCTAGGAAGTCCAAGGTCAAGGTGTTAGCAGATTTAGCTCTTGGTGATGGCCCTCTTCCTGCTTTGCAGACAGCTGCCTTTTTGTTGTACCCTCACATGGGGTACACAGAGAGTAAGCTTTCTGGTCTCTTATAAGGGCAGTAATCCCATCATGGGGATTCTGCCTTCATGACCTCTTCTAAGCTAATTATTTCCCCTATCTCCAAATACAGCTGACCCTTGAAGGACACAGATCTGAACTGTGCAGGTCCACTTACATATGAATTCTTTTTCAATAAATACATTCTACAGTACTAAACCATATGAGGTTGGTTGAACATGTGGATGCAGAACCACGGATAGAGAGTGCCCACTGTAAAGTTCTAAGTGGATTTTTGACTGCATGGAGGGTCAGCACCCCTAACCCCCACACTGCTCAAGGGTCAACTGTATTATCATACTGGGGGTTACAGCCTCAAAATCTGAGTTTCAGGAGGACACAAACATTCAGCCTGTAACAGAGGTTTTTGCCAAATACTCCGGAGACTGAGGGGTATGAGTCATGAAACTCCATCAAATCACAAAATAAAATGTACATATATGTCCTCAAAGCACTGTGTATGTACATGTAAGTTTGTAAACACACACTTATCTAACCTTGATATTATATACCTATTTATTTTTGTGACACTGTATAGTTTATAACATGTTTTAGCAGCAATTTAAATTGAAGTCCAGTGTATTTTCAGCGACTGATACCTTCTAAGAAGGCAAGTTTTATAATCACAGATGTTTGTTAAGTTGTATGTGGTCCTATAAGGCACAAGACATCTTTACTTTGAAAAGAAGAACCACCAAATCCTGGATGGCAGGATAAGAACAGTGAAAGAATTCAGACACCCAAATTAATGAAGTTCAAGTTTTCACTTTCTGAAGATGCTATCAGCTGTCTCACTTCTCCCAGTCTACTGAATATGTTCCACCTTGTACCCCGCAGACCTTTCACCAAACCCTAAATCAGAAGAATAGTGAAGGGAAAGAGTTATAAATTGCTTCACAACAAACTTCATTTCAGAACCAAAAAGTAACTGCACCATTTAGGTATCTGTGACTTGTGAATTTTCAGTCTATAAGTTACAACTCTCTATTTAACTTGGAAGACTCAATATTCAAAATTAATAATTACTTTTTACACAAATGTGTAAAAAATATGTAAAAATAAAGTATCTTTAACTTTCATTTCATAAAAAGCAACATATTCTGTTCTAATATATGAATGTCAGAGTCACAAAAATTAATTTTTCTTTTGCTACGTTAAAATGCACTGCTGTGTTCACATTTTAAGTGACGATAACTATGGAAGCAAGTTTTTTCCTACACTCAAGATTCATGATATCAAAATGTTTACTGAATCGAGAGTTTCAGCTGGGTTTCTCACACACAATTTTCCACGGTGGAAACAACTGAGGCATAGGATTCTGTGCACCCACACATAACTTTGAAATATATTTCTATGAGTTTGGAGAATATGCCAAGTTTTCCAACAGCAAGCAGGACTGAGACATCAATGTGGAAAGCAGGCCTGGCTAAAGAGCTCCTGAAATATGAGTGCCTTATATAAAACATCTGAAAATGACAGATGACAGATACCAAGGCATAAAGATCACAAATTTCCAAAGAAATTATAGCAATGATTGTGTCACGGATTGTCACTATTAGTCAATATTTACTGTGATGGTTAATTTTATGTGTCAACTTGACTGTCCATGGCATGCTCAGATTACACATTATTTCTGGGTGTGTCTGTGAGGGCATTTGCAGATGAAATCAGCATTTGAATTGGTGGACTCAGTAAAGTAGGTTGTCCTCCCCAATGCGGGTGGGCATCATTCAATCCCTTGAGGACCTTTACAGAACAAAAAGTGGAGGAAGGAGGAATTTGCCCCTTTTTCCTCCCTCACTGTCCAGCTGGAACATCTCATTTCTTCCTGTCCTCAGGAAAAGATGGTGGTGAATTACACCACCGACTTTTCTGCAGATGGCAATCATGGGACTCCTACTGGTCTGTTTTTCTGGAGAACCCTGACTAATACATTTACCTAATGGCAGCACTGAACATAATATTCTGTGGTACACGGAGAAGGTAGAGACTCTGCTCCCTGAAGAACGAAATTATCTCTCAGGAGAAAAACTTCTCAAATATGGCTTGTTCAACTTCTTATATAAAATTCAAATCTACTCTCCCCTACACCTTATGTTATAAACAATAAAAAATGCATCTATAATCTAGTTGGAAAGAGAAATAGAGTTGGAAGATCTGGGTTCAAATTCCAGCTCTGCTGCTTACTATATGCAGCCTTGGCAGGGCTCAGTTCCTTCCTCTCTAAGAGTACATTAATAATGCCTACTCCATATATTATAATCAATGTGTATTATGTATAGTTAGGCATTTACTTAAAGAAGTTTTTGAAAAATTTCCTTTACTTTCCCGTATATTATAAACAGTAAACTCTTATCTTTTTCCTCAAGTTTCTACCTTATACTATTTGATATTTATGACATTCAAGGGTGACTGCTTTGATGGTTAGTGTTATGGGCCAAATACTTGTTCCCCGCCCCAAATTCATATGTTGAAGCCCTAACCCCAAAGTAATAGTATTAAGAGGTGGGGTCTATGGGAGGTGATTAGGCTTAGATGAGGTCATAAGAATGGGGCCTCTATGACAAGGTTAGTGCCTTTATGAGAAGAAACCAAACATATCTAACTCCACCACCATCTCTCTCACTACCTCTCCCTCCCCTTCTTCCCCCTCAACTCCCTCACTCTTTCTTCTCACTCTGTCTCTCATGTAAGGACACAGCAAGAACTGGAAGCCAAGAAGAGGGCTCTCACCAGGAACTAAATTGGCTGGCACCCGGAACATGGGAATTCATAGCCTCTACAACTGCAGGAAATAAATGTCCTTTGTTTAAGCCACCAGTTTATGGTATTTTGTTACAGCAACCCGAGCTGAATAAGACAAATAGCATTCACTCATTTGCATGTAAATGTTCTTGTATTAAATCCAATGAAATAAAACTTTTTTTATTGCTTTACAGGTATCACCCGGTAAAAATTACTAATGGCTTCTGCACTTTTTTCGAAAGTTTTTATATTCTTTCTTCTTTTGACCCATAAAAAACAACCTTGTGAGATATATAGGATATGGATTATTACCTCCATTTTACAAACAAAGAAACAAAGTACAGCCAGAAGTTCAGAGGTTACACCAGTGATTAATAGGCTCTTTCTGATCTAATTCAGTTTTTGATAATTCCAGACTGCTCTCAGCCAAAACAATCTCATGTACCTGATTTTATGCCACTCACTTTGTGAATAACATCAGAAAAGTATTCAGTAGGATAATGGCTTAACCATGAGCATAATATTTTTCTCAGTATTAAAGAATAAAACCAAGTCTTACATACAAAGATGCTTCATTCAAACCCCAATTGCAAGACACACACATGGCTTAAAGTTGGCTCTCGGGGGTGTTGTACCATAAACTGCTATAAACAGATTTGGACCCAGAGAATGTAGAAAGAAAAGCCAGAATGAAGTGTATAATAGTAGCTGTTACATTTTTAAATGTTGGAGATATTTTTAAATTCTTTTGCTTTGACTGATTTTCTGTGCCTGTAAGTCTCTCTTCCCTCCCCAACACCTATCTTATTTAAAGACTTCAATTAGTATGTGAAACCAAAGGGTCGGGGGCTTGAAAATGACACAAATCATCCCTAACTGAAATTATTCTAATATGTGCTGCCATTTCATTTCAAAAAAACTGTTCTGCCCAAATGTGGATATGCTCAAGGATATGTTATCCAGAAGAATTATCCAGAATTCTATCCATAATGCATTATCCAAAGCAACAAATTGGACACTGTAAATAAAGAGCAGTTCTCTCACTGCAGAAAGTTCTAGTCAACAGCCATGCTCTAGAGGTCAGCAAACAACACCAGGGATTCACCTCCTGTTTTTCTAAATAAAGTTTTATTGGAACATAGCTGTGCCCATTCATTTACATATAGTCTATGGCTGCTTTAGTACTACAATTGCATAGTGGGTAGCTGCAACAGACACCCCTTACGGTCTACTAACCTAAATTATTCACTAGCTGGCTCTCTAAGAAAAGGTTTGCTGATTTACTCTAAATCATAAACTCTGAACACAGGGGCATATCTGTCCCTGTTCACTGCCTTATGTAACCCAGCTTATATTTAATGAATACCTAATATGTAGCACTGTCCTCGGCACTGAGGCAGCTGCCTTGAACAATACAGATAATGTCCCTATTCTCATGGTTTTCAAGTCTGGTGAGAAGTTCAGGTAACACAACAAGGAAGTAAATAATAATATATAAGGCAAGGCTGAATGCTAAAATGAGAATAAAACAGAAGGTACAGAACATAACTGAGAGGCAACTTCCACTTAGGTAGTCAGGACAGGCCTCTGGGAGAACCTAAGATCAGAACAATTAGAAAGAATCAACACTGCAAAGATGTGTGGCAAAAAAAAAAAAAAAAAAGACAAAAAGGGAATAGCAACACCAAAGCCTCAGAACAGAATGAATGTGATGACTTAATGTGTGAAAAGAAAGGCCCATGTGGCTGGAGAATACACAAACAAAGCAGAAAAGGCAGACGAGGGGAATGAAGTAGGGAGGGCTAAGTACAGGAGTCTGAATTTTATTCTAAATATGATGGAAAGCCACCACAAGATTTTAAGCAGTGAGGAACATGATCAATTTAAATTTTTAAAGATCATTCTGGTGCTTCTAAATGGAGACTGGGCCAGGGAAAAGCAAAAAAGGTGTTAGACAAGTTAGGGAATTTCTGCAAATGTTCAAGTGAGAGGTGGTGGTGGTCTAGCTTCGACTACAATGGCAGCAGTGGAGACGAAAGTGGAGAAATTCAAGATATGTTTTGAAGTGATATTCAACTGGCCTTTCTGATGGTTGTTGTAGACTGAGGAAATAAATGCCAGTAGTTGAAAACAAATTCTAGATTTTTAGCTTGAACAATTGGGACATAGTAGTGTGAATTACAGACATGGTGGGGAAGTACAAACAATAAGAGCTATCACTTATTGAGTGCTAGTATATATTAATATTCACTCAATTTCACATTTAATTTTCCTAACTATCTTGAGGACTTAGGTATTATTGTTATTTTTCATTTCACAAATAGGAAACTGTAAAAATTCTGGGGTGGGATAGGGAGGGTGGGAGGGAGACACAAGAGGGAGGAGATATGGAGATATATGTATATGTATAGCTGATTCACTTTGTTATAAAGCAGAAACTAACACACCATTGTAAAGCAATTATACTCCAATAAAGATGTTAAAAAAAAATTCTGACCATTCAGTAAGAAACACATTTTACATCGCTACCCAAAATGCACATATATATAAATGAAACAGAGAAAAAAGTTACACAAAGCAGTCTTTACCCTTACCACTGTGCCAATATTTTCTGTTCTATTTCATTTTTTAAAATGTTGATTGTAACTGGCAGTTTAAACAACACTGATCCAAGTCTTAGTAATTAACAGTACAACCATATAGTAGACTTTTTAAGAAATAAGTCTCATGAATCACTAGGACTACCAAGCACTAAAAAGGCAGGATGAAACATAAAAGATCAATCTGTTGGGTATTGGGGATACAAAAAGATTGTGGTCCATGAGAGTGTAATGGCAATGATTCTGTGAGCTACAATTTGGAAATATTCTTTTATTATTATTATTTTCTATTGCTATGGAGGTCTGAAATCAAACAGATATGCCTACTAACATTTAAAACAGGCAGAGATGCACTTTCCTGGAAAAAAATATTAAAAGCAAAATAAAACAGTTCTTCAACCTCACTCTTGCCTTAAAGGGAGTAAAAAGCTGTAGAAAGACCAGACTGGCAAAATTTTAAAAGGAAAAGACTAGATTGGTAATGTGACAAATCATTACGTTTTATAATGAAGGACAGCATCTTAAGGACAATGGCTTAAGATGCACAGCTACCCTTCATTTATTGGACAAGTACTTCTTGATTGATCAAGGTACTCTCATGCTCTCTCGCTTAATTACCGTTAGTAAAAAAGGATGAGATCTGTTCTGGAATACAAATACTTTATTTCCCCCAATTCCTTAAGTTTACAGGAATAAAAACTGCTTTAAAACCTATGTTAATTACTGAACATTTATATAGCACTAACCTAGTAAATTCTCTCTCTCTCTCTCTCTCTCTCTCTCTCTCTCCTCTCTCTCTCCCCCCCCCCCCCCGCATATCTGAAGGGGAAAAGCGACAAGGACAAACCGCAGCCTCCATACATCAAAGGCTGAACCAGCACTACAGGCGATACAACATCAAGTTCACTGACACTCCTAGATGGCTCCGCGACACGGTCAAGGTCCTTGGGAGCTCACACACACTTCTGTACTCTGCACCGATCTCACCACTCTTCCACTGACCTCTAGCCAACCCAGGATCCTGTTGGGAAGAGTCATGAAAGGCAGTAAGATCCGGACAATCAGGGGAGCCTGCGTAGCCCCTTAAGGTTCCAATGATACAAATGCAATGCCTCAAGACATTTCTCAAGGATGAGTTAGGTTATCCCTCTAATCCCAATTTTTCTCCACAGAAGCTGGAAGGGCACCACCAGGACACAGAGAAAAAACAGCCAAATATCAGGTTTTGGGGGAGGGGAGGAGCGAGAGCAGACACGGCTAGAAACACCCAAATCAATTCCTCCGAGAGCCGAGCAGCAGAGGCCGGCAGCTCGCGGCCACGTGCACTTGCTGAGGGAACCGTTCCAAAGAAACCTGACTCCATCGGAATCGGCACGCCGCTCGGCGGCCGTGTTTATCCGAAAGGAACGCTACAAGTTGCTGCCCGCATCCCTCCTCCCAGCTTTGTCAGGGGCCACGCGCGCCGCCCGCACGCCCACACCGACACCCGACCCCTCTCCAGCCCCGCCGAGCCCCGAGGGCCAGGGAACAAGCGTAGGGTGAAGGCCCCTCCGCCGCAGCCCACCCGCCCCACCCAGCCCAATTCCAAGCCGAACCGGCCCTCCGCGTCCCCGGGCGTCGACCGGGAGTCGTTCTGTGGGGCGCAGGCACCTCTTCCCGGCCACCCCCAGCAAAATATCGCGGAGAGGCCGCGTCCAGGTGAGGGGCTGAGCCCCGCAGGCGCCGCAGCCCGGCCGCCTACCTTCCTCAGCGCGGTAGCCGCACTCGGGCGGACGCCGCTGCCCTGACGACCTCGGAGCTGACCCCGTCAAGGGACGGTGAGCTCCCGGGGGACCTCAGGGAACCCCGGGGCCGGGCACCCAGAGGGGCCGGGAAGGGCGATGCCCCAAACCTGGGCCGCGCGCCCCGCCTGAGGGATGAGGGGGGCGCGGGTCCCGCAGCGGATGGAGACGGGGAGGGAGGCTGCCGGGTCCGCTCCGAGAGCGACTGAGACTCTAGACGCGAAAAACCCGGGGTGACGGGGTGACTTGGGAGACGGGAAGGCGGGAATGGCCTCGGACGAATGACGCGGGCCTCGAGTGTTAAATCCCTGCGGCGTCCGGCCCGCGCGGCGGCAGCGGGCGCCGGGCCCCGCTCGGCGTCCTCACCTTCTTGGTTCCGGGGGCGCCCGCGATCCGAGACACTCCTGTCAGGGAAGAGGAGCGCCCCGGCTGCCCCCCTAGAGTCTCCTGCTGGGGGGACATCGCTTCCATGAAGAGGACTTTCAAGCAAATCCCAGCCCAGGAGGAGGCTACGCGGGCATGTCCTTGGGACGGCGGCCGGACGGGCGAGGACGCGCGGAGCCGAGGCGGGCGCCAAGCTCAGGCGGCGAGCCGGGCTCCGGGTGCGAGCCGCGCGCCTCCCGTCGGGGCCATGTACCGCCGCCCGCGCTCCGCACCGCAGCTGCAGGCGATTGCGGCGGCGACCGCCCGTCAGCGCCGCGGCCGCCCCGCCTTGGGCCCGCCCCTCGGCGCCAGGCGCCCCGCGCTGGGCCCTCCCCCGGCCGCCCTCCTCCGGCCGCGGCCCTCCCCGCGCCGGTCCGTCCTGAGGCGCGCCCTTCTAGATATATATTAGGGCACGGGCGCCCGACCGACCTTCTCAGTCTGCGCCTCCGAGTGGGGCCAGCCCGAAGGAGCTCGCCGGTCGGTGTCACGAACGCAGGCCTCTAGCGTGGATGCGCGCCTCTCCCGCTGCCCAGCCCACTCGCACCCGACCCCATCCCTTCCCGCGCCGCGCCCGTGGGGAAGGCGTCCCGTTAGCGCGTGGAGCGGCGCAGCTGTGGCGACCTCAGCCTGAACAGAGGAGTGGCAGCGATTCCTGCCTAGCTCTCGGCCGACCGCCGAGGGGTCCCCCGCCCCCGCCCCTTCCCAGCCCGGGAGGCCGGGGACGGAGTCGCACGTTGCCGAGGGCCGCGGCCGCGCACATGGGAAGCCCGCGGCGCCGCCTGACCTGTCGTGCGGTCCCGCACTTTACCCTGCCCGCGGTGGCTCTGCAGCCGCCCGGCAGCAGCCCCCACGCAATTTGCACGGGCGGTTTCTCTGCGAGCTGCAGAGACCCGGGCATTCCAGACGTGCAAGCGCAATTAAGGAAAATGCGGCAGAGAGAGGACTCTGAAATTTGGCTTAGCTATTGAGAAGGCTACAATATGTGGAAGTGTTTATCAGATATCTGCGCTGAGAGCATAACTTCCTATCAGCCCAAATAGTGGCAAATTTTTTAAAGGCTAAAGAATAATCAGAGGGAGGGGATTTGGAGCCAACCTGGGCTGAGTTGAGTATTGCCTCACTTTGCAGGACTGGCTGACTGGGGCGGATGATTCGGTAGGTGGCATTCTTCCCTTGGAGTCAGGACTCCATAGGGCGGATTAGTGATGAAGGACACCGCTCTATGATACTAGCTTGTGGAAGAGGTTTGTTTGTTTTTCTGGTAAGAAATAACAGATTGAGGCTCCTGCTGGGTTGGGCTGTTATCAGGTCAGGTTGTAGAAGAATAGGGTTCTGGCCAGCTCTGTTCCAAGCAGAAGTTGCTGTCCAAAACACACCCACACACTACCACCACCACCAAACCCCGGAATTGTTTATTGTGGAAGTAGTGGGGAGAAAATATTCCAGCCCAATTTAAGCCTCGTCCATATCACATTGTTAAAAGGAGGCTTACACAGGCTTTGTAAATCATGCATGCACATATATATATAATTTTATAAATCATACACACACACACACGTTTTCAGGGTGACTCTCTGCTGCTTAGATCCATGTCCAGAGACAGGACTTTGCACTCACCCTAGAGTTTTTCATGGATTTTACACTGCAGAGGGCTTTGCAGCTCTTTTCATTCCTTGTTGAAATCATGCTATTGTGATTCCCATCATGAATGGATGATTTCAGTTTTCTTGCTCTGCTTCATTTTTTAATTTCAATAATTTTTAAAGAATATTTCATGTAATTTACTTATTATGTTTAAGGTTTATTATCTTTGTCTTCCAGAGAGCAAGACACCTTATTGTTGTTCACCCCAAGTGCCTAGACCAGTGTCTGGCACAATAAATATTTGTTGACTCAATGAATGAATGACATGCAAAAAGGATATGAGATAGATCCAGAAGGGCCAGGCTAGAGTTGGTTATTTCAGAGCCTCGTGTATTAACAGCTGTTTCTTTTTGAGATAAATACCTCATGCTCAAAATCAAAGTATTATTTATACTGCATACATGGAAAACCCACTTTCACTTCTTAATTTCTAAGTGCTTTTATTTCAAAATCCATTAGTTCTGATTTGCATAGAAAACCGTCCTACCCCACTCCTATAAGGAGTTTTGAGGGATGTCTCACTTCCTAAATAAAACTGAGTTTGCTCAGATTAATATGATTTAAGAACACAAATCAGATCACATCACTCCTCTGCTTAAAACCTTCTTTGGCTTCTTCTGTCTATGGAATAAATTTCAAATGCTATAGTACAAATGTCAGTACAGTCTGACACCCTTGTCCTCACTTCTTTATTTTCTCATTTCTTACCCCTTTTCACCTCTCACCCTTTTCTCCCTCTCATTGAACTATTTGCACTTCAAGAACTTGTCTTGACCTCTCACATCTTCATGGCTTTGAACCTGCTGTTTCCATTGCCTGGGAAATTTTCCTTCTATATTTTTCAACCTACTCCTTTATACTTACTTATCTAGTGCAGGGTGCATAGTAAATACCCAATAAATATTTGTTGAGGAAATAAATCTTCAACACTTACGTTAATAATTAAATCAGGGAAATCTTCCTGACTTTATTACTCTTTACCTAGCTACCTCCACACACCAATCACACACACAGGGTTAAGTGCACCTTCTGTAGTAGTAACAGATAACATTTATTGAGTGCTTACTTCATATCAGACACTATTCTAAGCATTTTACACACACTAATTTACGTAAATCTTCATAATAATCCTACAGGGTAGATTTCCTCACACCTTACTTTCCAAATTGGAAAACCAAGCCACAGAGATGTTAAATAACTTGTTAAACAGCTGTTAAGTAGTGAAGCCAAGCTTGGAACCTGGGGAGTCTGCTCCAGAACCAGTGCTCTTAACCACTTGGCTGTACTGTCTCTCCTGTGTGTGTTTTCTTCTCTTTATAGCATGTATTACACTATACTATTATTATCTGTTTTACTTGCCTGTAAGCTCCTTGACGTTGAAGGTTATATTTATTTGTCTTCTTTGTGCCAGGCACAGAAGTATGCTTTCAATGATTTTTTTTTCAATTAATAACCTTTGAAGGAATGAATGAATGAAGTATTAGAAACAACCATCTTCATTATGCTGTACAGTAATAAGGAAGATGCTCTGATAGGGAAGAAACAGTCCTATCAGTCCAACAGGCTAGTCCTGTCATCCCTTAGATAGTAAAAACCATTTTCCCTGCACTGGGAATGTTATGTTGTAGAAAAGGGTGATGCCAAAAAACAAAAGTGATGACAGGGCAGTTGAAGGAGTGTGATGACCATGTCTGACACAAGCAGGATGTATCCAGAAGATTTTGAAACAAACCATTAAGCAAAGTACTAAGAATAGCAACATTTAACAGCTGGGAAATACCAATAGCAGACCTTTAACAGGAACCAATCTAAGAATGAAACCAAAATGTTTTGCCAACCATTAGATTGAATAACAGTGAATAAGGTTAGCTGTAAAGGGAGATGTCTATGCAAGGTGTTCATTCAATGTATATTTATTGTGCGCCTGCTATGTGCCAGACACCATGCCAGGCGCTTGGAATATGGTCGAGTCCACAGGTATAGTCCTTGCAAGCCCCAAAATGCACACAAGAATCATTGGCAGTGCTATCCAAATATCCTAGAGCCGAGCTGCAAACAGATGGCCCACAGAGTGAATTCAGGCATGTTTTTCAACGTATACACTCTTTTTTTCAAACTTGTTGCCAACCTTAAAAATCAAAATAGTTTACATAAAAATCTCTGTCCTCTTGAAAAAAATCAGAAAATATTAGCAACACTCAGCTCAATTTGTGCAAGGCAACAATCAGCTAAAACTGAGTTGTAGCTGTTATTACATTTCATGCTCACAACAACCCTATGATTGTCCTGTCACAACTGTCCGTAATGCTGGGGAACCACTAACAGGTAAGGCAATGGAAAATGAAAAACTGGCAAGAGAGGGAGAGAACAGGGCAGAGAAAAATGAGAAACACCGTGTGTGTGTGTGTGTGTGTGTGTGTGTGTGTGTGTGTGTGTTTAAAGCCAAAGTAATAAGAGGTTTTCAACAAGAGAAATGATTGACAGTGTCTAATGTTGAAAGAGATTAAGCCCTCTCCGAGGTAACTAGGAGCCTTGATAGAAGAGAGCTTTTGACTTTACTTAATTATCAAGATCAGATGTGGGGCTTTCTTTATCATCCTTGTTTAGAATCTCAAAAGGGGCTGTTTCCTTACAGAACATAATCCCAGTTCTAAGAGTGGAAGCTTATGAAGTGGAAGACATGGGAGTTAGGGAAGGGAGGAAGGAAGAGATAGAGGATGTTAGGAGTTCAGGCTAGAAAAAGAGCTAGGGACCAGACTGTGAAGGACCTTAGATTCTATGGTAAAAATTTGGTTATTTCCTAGGGTAAGTGGTAGAAAGGGAACTGGCATCTGTTGAATGCCTGCCATGTGTTAGGTATACCTTACATACATTATCTCATTTAACCTTGACCATCACCAAAGATGTGGGTATTATTATACTCACTTTAAATCTGAAGATGAGGCTCAGAGAATTGTTAAGCAACTTTCTGAAGTCACACAAACAAAAAGTGATGGAGTCAGGATTTGAACCCAGATCTGATTGAATCCAAACGCCATATGCTTATTATGTGAACAGTATTATAATATTATTAACAATAAATACCATTCATTGAGAGTTAGCTTTGTAGAAATATGGATTAGGTAGCCAACCACTATGCTAAGCGTTTTACACACTATCAAAATATTCGAAACAAAACTAAGGGCTTTATGCCCACCATACAAATGAAGAGCCTGATACTCACAGATATCAAGCTACTTGTCAAAGATTATATAGCTATTGAGTCCAAGAGCCAGAATCAAACCCAGGACCCCCAAACCTATGTTCTTAACTGCTACACTTAATGGTATTGTCTTAGTCTTGTTCCTTATGAATGAAGAGCATCAAACATTGTGTTGCATCCATTTCATGTGAGATAAAACTAGATATGACCCTAAACCCTTCTGCTTAGTCCATGGTAAGCTTGCTTGCTGGTCAGAGGCTTAACTTAATCATTTTAAAAAATGTATTTTACAAAGCAACTTGATATTTTAATAAATAGCAAAAAAAGGAAGAAAAAGTGTTTTCCATCGAAGTTTAGGTTGCTCTGTAAGCCAGACTAAGTCAATTAACTAATGATCATTTATTGTCTACCACATGCCTCGTGCTCCTGCCCATCCTTCAAAGGTAAGCACAATCTGTGACACTTCTCACCCCCACAAATCACTTTGGGTTTAAAATTTTTTTTTTCTCTTTGTTTTCCCTAGGCATTTCAATCGACTGAATGTTTTTTAGCTCTGTCTACATGTTTATGTTATAATCCTCTCCAGAGATTTGTGGAAACTAGCTCTTTTAATTATACTCCTATTTCTCTGCTAGATCTGCTGCACAGTTGTTTATTGTCTTGCTGATATGGTAGAGTTAGGCAGCTCAGTAGATTCAGGAAGCTGTGCAAGATTGCTCGACTAATAAGTGGTGGAACAGCATTCTAGTCCAGTTGTTACTCTCAAAACTGTGACTTAAATTCTTAACCTTAAATCCTATTTTAATTATAAATGAGGGTTTCCCTGGTGGTGCAGTGGTTGAGAATCCACCTGCCGATTCAGGGGACACGGGCTCGTGCCCCAGTCTGGGAAGATCCCACATGCCGCGTAGCGGCTAGGCCCGTGAGCCATGGCTGCTGAGCCTGCGCATCCGGAGCCTGTGCTCCGCAACGGGAAAGGCCACAACAGTGAGAAGCCCGCGTACTGCAAAAAAAAAAAAAAAAAAATTATAAATGAAAATCACCTGTTGCATACTTGCAATATAAAATAACAGAAAATGGTACTGGTAATTAAACAAAAATATGGCTTATTTTTAAATAGTGCTTATGTCAAATAAAAAGAACTTAGAGACGAACATTCTGAAAAAATTTTTACCTTAAAGCATATTTTTCAAAGCATCTTATGTGCAACACTAGTCCCTTAAGATGCTTTTAGGGAAAAAAGGGTCCATAGTGAAGGGTCTCATTGGAAATACTGCTAATGTGTATTAGCACTTACTCTGGTCCCTTCCCCACAACTTTCTTTTTTCTTCACTGACAACTTTTGGAGAAGGGAATCCGTATGAACTGCCTCCACTTTTTCATTGCCTTCCTTGTAAATATGAGATACCTTCCATGATTTCCCAATGATCAAATGCAAATAGCTTCTATAATCAATTCACGGATAACTCTTTGTAGCATATGACCGGCCACTCTTCTCTTGGCAGCTATGACACTGTACTTCTCATTCATTCATTCATTCATTTCACAAATCTATATCAATTACCCAGTTGTGCTTGCTACCATCTTAAGCACTGATGGTACAAAATGAACAATTTAGACATGCTTTCTACTCTCCTGAAGCTTACATTCCAGTTGCTCTCCTATTTCTCTGAATTCTCTAAGTCACCTTCACTGGATCCTCTTTTCCTACTCACATGTTTAATATATGCATCTCCCAAGCCCCTATCATTTCTCTTTTTCCAACATACACTTGTACATGCAGTCTCTCTTTCTCTTTCTCCCCGCCCCCCCGTTGAAGTGTCATGACTTTTGATCCCACAAATGACTTTTGATCCCACAAATGTTTGTCAAGTAAGTGAATTTATGATTTTCCTAATACTGGATATAATTATAGCACTTATACTGTTATTTTTATTCAAAATGTAGATTGTTATATTACCCACAAATGGAATGAGGAGGAGGTTTTTTTCCCCCATGATAAATAGTTCTGTGTTCAGTGAGGGAAAGGCAGAAGTGGATTTCAGAGGACTGTATCATACATAGGAAAAAGACAATGTAAGCAATTAGCAAATAGTTATTGAGAACTATTCAATTTCCTGTTAAGAAGTTATTAGGAAGATGGCAGGTTAAAATTTTACCATAGAACTTCTCTCCCAAAGCATATCACAAAATGAGCAAAAAGGGTTTTTTAAAAAATTACCAACTGTCACCAAAGAAGGAAAGGAGCATAACCTAAGCTTGTGGTTCTTAAGCTTGGGTCTCAAGCATTGAAACCACCTTGGGAGCTTTTTATAATTGTATTTGGATTTCGTCTCCAAAGAGTCTAATTTAACTGGTCTGGGGTGCAGCCTGAATGTCAGAATTTTTTAAAGCTCCATAGCTGCATCCAAGGTTAGAAAACATTGACCTAAGTAAAACATTTCAAAACCTGGTTATTGAGGGGGTGAAAAAGATTCTGGAGAGTAGTAAAAAAGAGTAGTAGGGCTGTATTTCTTACCTCACTACAAATCCTAGAGGATGAACTTCTAAACTGCCCAAATAGAACACTCCCTAGTATCACTAAAGCTAGAAAGAAACAAAATGGGTAAGTATCCTTATTTTCTCTCCCTTCCTTCTGATCGTTGATTAGCAGGAACTATTGCTGGAGAGAAATAGGTGATAATGCCTCTTCCTTATGGCCAGAGAGGCTCCATAACTGCAGTTCAAGAAATGATCTAAAGCTTAAAGGTCTTCCCTCACTGGAATGGCCTCCACCCCAACTAGAAGCAGAGAATCCTAATACAGAATATATAACAAAATCTCAAAAGAGATAAGAGAATGAACAAGATGAAACAAATGACTTGACAACAATGCAAAAATGCTATAGCACAACATGAAATCATGAATTAGATGCAAAAGATAGAGTCCAACCTAAATGAAAATATAAAGGAACAGAAAATTCATAAATGCTGCATTCTATAGAACAACTTAATATGAACCCGTATTCAATGAACAAGAGCTCAAAGATGAAAAGAGAGGTTGCGTGCTTAAGAAAAGAAAATGACCGAAACCAATGTCATTACAGAAAAATTAAATAAATTTGAGACAAAAATTTAATTTTAAGATCAAAAGAGCACACTCTGTTCTTGGTAAATTTAAAATAAAATGCTTAACACAAAGATATATTCTTATTAAAGTATTCAACTTCAAGTTTCCACTATCATGCAAATTCCATGAAGGCATGATGTTTTGTTCACTGTTATAATACCAGTGCTTGGAACCCAGTCTGGGAAATTGTAGTTGCCCAGTAAATATTTGCTGAATGAATGAAAGGATGAAGAAAAATTTCTTCACTTATTCAGGAATAAAAAGCAAATTATTAAATTTCTGGTTTTGCTTATAAGGAGCTTGGGAGTCACCACTAGCTCTTAACAAGTAAAAAGGTGAATGGACTGAAAAGTAAACCACCCTTCTGAGATCCATAAGAAGGGAGGACACAAGGCAAATGGCTGTCCCCAATACTGAGAGGCAGGCAGGCAAATACAGGCAGGGAGCCACAGCTTACTGGAGCAAAGACTCACAAGCAGAAACTTGCCACTGGAACCAGTGCCAGTGTAGGAAAACCTGAACTGTAATTGATTAATTGCTGGAGGCTCAATGCGGATAACTCTGAAAATTAAAAACTCTAGGGATCTCAGACATAGGAGGTGTCCCACATATTGTGATATTTACTTCCAGGAGCTCAATCAGGTTCCCATACTAAGTATTGGAGTGAAATCCCTGAGGGTTTCCACCAGGGAGAAGGGAAAAGGAATCATTTTGAAATATGCCAGAGCATTCTGTTCTTCTTAATAAGGCCTGCCCTCAGGGAAAACTAGTTAACCAGAGCCTAGCCTGGTGGAGTATTATCACAGCTTAAGTGACCTGGGAAAGGAAATACGCAATTCCAGCCAACTCTAGCCATCCTATTCTACGTAAGTGGGGAGAAAAGAAAAGAAAAGAAAAAAACCTGAGGAATGCTTGTGAAGTTCACAGTCCAGAAGCATACGCTCACTAAAACAGTAAGACCTAATCATAGGACTATGGAACACTTCCCCTCCTACACACCTCACCATCACATTACTAAAGGCCTACTTACAGCAGTTCCTTTTACCCAGTTTACCATGTCTGGCTATCAAGATAAAGTTACTAGGCATAACAAAAGGCAAAAAACCCAATTGGAAAAGCCAGAGCAAGCATCAGATCCAGACAAGGCAGGGATGTTGGAATTATCAGACCAGGAATTTGAAACCACTATGACTAATATAGTAAGGGCTCTAATGATAAAGTAGACAGCATGTAAGAACAGATGGGCAATGTAAGCAGAGAGGTAGGTAATCCCAAGAAAGAACCGAAAAGAAATGCTAGAGATAAAAAAACCCCACCATAACAGGCTCATTAGTAGATTGGATGATGCTGGGGAAAGAACCTCTACACTAGGTGATATATCAATAGAATCCTTAAAAACTGAAAAGGAAAGAAAACAAAGGCTGAAAAAAAAGAACAGAATATCCAAGGACTGTGGGACAACTACAAAAGGTGTAACAAACATATAATGGGAGTACCAGAAGGAGAAGAAAAAGAGGAATAGAAGAAATATTTGAAACAATAATAACTGAAAATTTCCCCAGATTAATGTCAGACACCAAACCAGGAATCCAGGAAGCTTGAGAAGACCAAGCAGAATAAATGCCAACAAATGACACCTACACATATTATTTTCAAATTATAGAAAATGAATGATGAAGAAAAAAATCCTGGAAGAAGCCAGAGGAAGAAAACTTACTTATAGACGAGCAAAGATAACAATTACATCTGACTTCTCAGAAACTATGCTAATAAGAGAGTGGAGGGAAATATTTAAAGTGTTGAGAGAAAAAAATAGCTGACAACCTAGAATCCTGTACCCTGAAAAACATTATCATTCAAAAGTGAAGGAGAAATAAAAACTTTCTCAGAGAAACAAAAATTGAGCGAATGTGTTGCCAGTAGACCTGCCATGTATGAAAAGTTAAAAGAAGTTCTTTAGAGACAGGGAAAATAATATAGATCAGAAATTCAGTTCTACATTTTAAAAAAGAAAGAACATCAAAGAAGGAGTAAGTGAAGATAAAATAAAAACTTTTTTCTTATTCTTTATTGTTCTAACAGATAACAGTTTATTAAAAATAATAATAGCAATAATGTATTTGGTTATGTATGCTTATGAATATGTCATACATATGCTTATGTATGCTTATATATAAGAGAAATAAATGACAGGAGAAAGGAATTAAGAATAGTTTGTTACTATAAGGTACTCACTACCTGTGAAGTGGTATAGTGTTATTTGAATGTGGATTTGGATTAGTTATAAAAGTATATTGCAAATTCTAGGGCAAGCACTAAGAACAGTTTTTTAAAAAGTATGACTGATGTGCTAAGAGGAGAGAGAAAATGTGAACATAAAAAATGGTCAATTAAAGCTACAAGAAGCAGAAAAAGAATGGAAGACAAAAATAGGAACAAAGAATAAGGGCAACAAATGCAACACAATAACAATGATGGTAGAGATTAATCCAACTATATCAGCAATCACTTTAGATGTCAGTGGTCTAAATGCACCAATTAAAAAACAGATTTTCAGAGTGGATCAAAAAACATGACCCAACTATACATTATTTGCAAGAAACCTACTTTAAATATAAAGATACATATAGATTAAAAGTAAAGGGATGGAGAAAAATATACCATGCTAACACTAATCAAAATAAAGTAGGAGTAGCTATATTAATTTCAGGCAGAGCAGACTTCAAAGTAAGGACAGTTATTATGGATAAAGAGGGCATTACGTATGATAAAAGACTCAATTCCCCAAGAAGACCAATTATTACAATTGTTACAATTATTAACATGTAAGTGCCAAACAACAGAGTGTCAGACTATGTGAGGCAAAAAACTGCAAGGAGAAATAGATGAATTCATTATTCCCAGTTAGAGACTTCAACACTCCTCTCTCCCTTTCTGTCTCAGAAAGGGATAGATCCAGCATGCAGAAAATCAGTATGGACATAGATGACCTCAACAACAGCATCAATCAACTGGATATAATTTTCTTCTATAGACTACTTTACCCAACAACAGCACATTACACATTTTTCTCAAGCTCATATGGAATAATCACCAAGACAGACCACATTCTTGGCTATAAAACACACCTTAACAAACTAGGAATAGAGAGGGAATTTCTTCATTTGATAAAGACTATCTATAAAAAACCTACAGCTAACTTCATACTTAGTGATGAGAAACCCAAAGCTTTTCCACTAAGATCAGGTATAAGGCACTTCTTGTCCCTTCTCACCACTCCTTTTCAATGTCATACTGGAATTTCTTGCTAATTCAATAAGGCAAGAAAAGGAAATAAAAAGTATACAGATTGGGAAGGAAGACAGAAAACTGCCTTATTTGCAGATGACCTGATCAGCTATGTAGAACATCAAAAGAATCAATAAAATAACTCCTTGACCTAATAAGTGACATAGCAAGGTTGCAGAATACAAAGTTAATATACAAAAGTCAGTTGCTTTCATATGTACCAATAATGAACAAGTGGAATTTGAAATTAAAAACAGAATAACATTTACATTAGCACCCCAGAAATGAAATACTTAGGTATAAATCTAACAAAATATATGCAAGATCCCTATGAGGAAAACTGTAAAACTTTGATGAATGATATTTAAAAAGAACTAAATAAATGGAGGGATTTCCCTGATCATGGATAGGAAGACAATATTGTTATCAATTATCCCCCAGCTTGACCTATGGAGTCAATGTAATCCCAATCAAATCCCAGCAATTTATTTCATTTTATTTTTTATTTTTTTTTTGCGGTACGCGGGCCTCTCACTGTTGTGGCCTCTCCCGTTGCGGAGCACAGGCTCCGGACGTGCAGGCTCAGCTCACACACACAACACTTCACTTCTGGTCACCCCACATTAGCCGACGTCTGTGTCTGTCCTCACACCTCCTTCTCTGACTCTGACCCTCTGGCCTCCCTTTTCTAAGGACCCTTGTGG
Source organism: Physeter macrocephalus (assembly GCF_002837175.3). Taxonomy (NCBI): domain Eukaryota; kingdom Metazoa; phylum Chordata; class Mammalia; order Artiodactyla; family Physeteridae; genus Physeter; species Physeter macrocephalus. The sequence goes on along the minus strand of NC_041229.1, from coordinate 21,348,483 downwards.
TTACACAAGGCCGCCTGAATAATCCAGGGTCGTCTCCCCATCTCAAGACCCTTGACTTAATCACATCCGCGAAGTCCCTTTTGCCATGGAACGTGAGCGCAGTCACAATTCCAGGGATTAGAACCGTAGATACCTTTTATGGAGCCATTGTTCTGTCTGCTACTCCCACTAAACAGACTTGTTGGTAATCATTTCTTTGGATAAAGCTATTTTTTTTTTTTTTTTTTTTGTGGTATGCGGGCCTCCCTCTGCTGTGGCCTCTCCCGTTGCGGAGCACACGCTGCGCACGTGCAGGCTCAGCGGCCATGGCTCACGGGCCCAGCCGCTCCGCGGCATGTGGGATCTTCCTGGACCAGGGCACGAACCCGTGTCCCCTGCATCGGCAGGCGGATTCTCAACCACTGCGCCACTGGGGAAGCCCTATTTTATAGATATCAATAAATTTATAAAGTTTATATGGAGAGGCAAAAACCCAGAATAGCCAACACAATATTTGAAGAAGAACAAAGTTGGAGGACTGATGCTACTCGACTTCAGGACTTACCATAAAAATATAGTAATTAAGACAGTGTGGGGCTTCCCTGGTGGCGCAGTGGTTGCGCGTCCGCCTGCCGATGCAGGGGAACCGGGTTCGCGCCCCGGTCTGGGAGGATCCCACATGCTGCGGAGCGGCTCGGCCCATGAGCCATGGCCGCTGGGCTTGGGCGTCCGGAGCCTGTGCTCCGTAACGGGAGAGGCCACAGCAGAGGGAGGCCCGCATACTAAAAAAAAAAAAAAAAAAAAAAAAAAGACAGTGTGGTATTAGTGAAAGAATATACAAATAGATCAGTGAAACAGAATAGAGAGCCCAGAAATAGACCCCCCCCATAAATATAGCTAAATTGTCTTTGGAAAAGGGGCAAAGACCATATGATGGAGCAAAGTTAGTCTCTTCAACAAATGGTACTGGAACAACTGAACATCCATATGCAAAAAAACAAAAACAAAAAGAAACCTAAACACAGACCTTACACCCTTCACAAATATTAACTCAAAGTGGATTATAGACCTAAATGTAAAATGCAAAACTATAAGCAGAAAACCTAGGTGGTGATGTCTTTTAGATACAACATCAAAGACATAATTGATAAAAGAAATAATTAATAAATTAAAAACTTCTGCACTGCAAAAAACAGTATCAAGAGAATTATAAAGACAAGCCACAGATTGGTAGAAAATATTCACAAAAGACACATCTGATAAATGTCATCCAAAATACAGAAAACTCAAAACTCAACAATAAGAAAACAGACAACCTGATTGAAAATTGGGCCAAAGCTCTTAATAGACACCTCACTAAAGAAGATATACAGATGGCAAATAAGTGTAAGAAAAGCATAAGAAAAGATGCTCCACATGATATGTCATCAGTGAAATATAAATTATTTATGTTGTTATAAATAAAACAACAACAGCGAGATACCACTACACACCTATTAGAATGGCCAAAATCCAGAACAGTGACAAAACCAAATGCTGGTGACGCTGTGCAACAACAGCAACTCTCATTCATTGCTAGTGGTACATCCACTTTGGAAGACAGTTGGGCCGTTTCTTATAAAACTAAACATACTCTTACCATATGATCCAGTAATTGTGCTCTTTGGTATTTACCCAAAGGAGTTGAAAACTTATGTCTACACAAAAACCTGTACATTGATGTTTACAGCAGCTTTATTCATAATTGCCAAAACTTGGAAGCAACCAGGATGTCCTTCAGTAGGTGAATGGATAACTAAACTGTATATCAGACGATGGAATAGCATTCAGTACTAAAAAGAAATGAGCTATCAAGCCATGAAAAGACATGGAGGAACTTAAATGCATATTACTAAGTGAAAGAAGCCACACTGAGAAGGCTACATACCGTATGATACCAACTATATGACATTCTGGAAAAGACAAAACTATGGAGACAATAGAAAGATCAGTGGTTGCCAGTGGTGGGGGAGGAGAGATGAATAGGCAGAGCACAGAGGACTTTCAGGGCAGTGAAAATACTCTGTGTGATATTATAAAGATGGATATATGTCATTATACATTTGTCCAAAATTTTTAAATGTACAACACAAAGAGTGAACCCTTAAGTAACTATGGATTCTGTGTGATTACAATTGTCAATGTAGGTTCATGCTTGGTAAAAAAAAATGTACCATTCTGGTGAGTGATGTCGATAAAGGGGGAAGCTATACATTTGTTGGGGCAGAGGGTATATGGGAAATCTGTATACCTTCCTCTCAGTTTTATTGCAAACCTAAAACTGCTCCAAAAAGTCATCTTAAAAAAAAGTAAATTACCTACAAGGGGAAAGGGTTGATTGAGGCTGGCTTCATACTTCTCCACAGAGCGTCAAGAAATGTATCTAGCCAAAATGGCATTATGATATAAAGGCAGAAAACAGACATTGTCAAACAGTTTGGAGAACACAGCATTACTGAAAGAATATTTTGACAAATAAATCTAGCCATTTAAGAAATGAATCAAAATAAAGAATTCAGGAATATAGAAATTATAGTAAAAGACTGCTGGGTAAGTACTGAGTCAATTTAAGTATAAAACCAATATGAATTAATTATGGGGTATGGAAACAGGACAAGAAATGAGCATGGTTAAATATTGACAATGTAAAGATTAAAAAAAATAAAAATTTTTTGAGAGATCAAAGGAAGAGACTAGGAAAGAAGACCATTAATGTCTTTTAAAGCATGGCATCAATGAATATTAACTAAAATTGATAATTACAGGTTTTTAAAAAATGACAGGTCATTAATATTTTATAGTCTCTCTTTGTCTCCCTCAATCCCTACAATTCCTTCAATTTATTTAAATGTTTTTTTAAAATAAAATTCAAGGGAAATAGAATTTAATTATTTTTCTATCCATCCATCCATCCATCCATAAACACATTCATGAATTCATCCATCTATCTTTAGTAGGAAATACCTTGAATTCTTTTCTTCTAATATTAATAACAGTAATTTATGGGTAGTGTGGTTTAAAGTGATTTTAAAACTTTAGTTTTCTGGATTTCTTGATCCTTTTTAATTAGCATGTATTATTTTTACAAAAACAATAGAGCAACTTTTGTTTAAAACGAAAAAAATTTAGAAGCTAATTTGCTAAGATGTTAACAGTAATTAATTCTGGGTGCAGGAATCTTTTCATTTTTTTCTTGTACTTACTATATATATATTTTTTGTTTCTAAAAAGCATAAACAACATATTTTTAAAATAAAACATCTTTAGAAATTTGTTTATTCAACAGAACATTGGCAAACAGGCACATTTACTAAGTTTCACTTTCAGAATGAAATTTAAGATGAATTTTTCCCTAGATTTCTAAATTTTAATAGTGGGGAGCTTGATAGAAGTTAAGTTATTAGAATGTTTAATAGGAATAATTGCAAGAAAGAAAGTTACATTTGGGAACTAAAGGGAAGAGAAAAAGAGAATGACCATTTCATGAATGTGTACTATATGCTTGGTACTGGACTAAGTCCTTTATACATGATCTCATTCAGTCTTTACAATAAACCTATGAGAAATGCACTATTATTATTCCTGTTTTTAAAAATGAGGAGTTTGAGGTCCTACAACATTAAATCACTTGCCAGGATTGTGTGAGCCAGGAATCTAACCCAGGTGTATAACTTCAAAGCCCTTTATATTCATTCTTTCATTTAATTATAATGATTCTGTGGATAATGTTTTCCCCTCAGATAAGAAAACTGAAGTATTAAAAGGTGAGGGCTTCCCTGGTGGCGCAGTGGTTGAGAGTCCGCCTGCCGATGCAGGGGGCGCGGGTTTGTGCCCTGGTCTGGGAGGATCCCACATGCCGCGGAGCAGCTGGGCCCGTGAGCCGTGGCCGCTGAGACTGCGCGTCCGGAGCCTGTACTCCACAACGGGAGAGGCCACAACAGTGAGAGGCCCGCATACCGCAAAAAAAATAAAAAATAAAAGGTAAAATAATTTTCCCAACATATGATAGGGCTGGGATTCAATTCAGACCTATATGATTCCATCAATCATGGACTTTCCAGTGGATCAATCTTTAATATTGTGTGTGTGTGTGTGTGTGTGTGTGTTTAATAATAATTTGATTTGATTTCCATCCATTCTCCTCCCCTATTCACCTTTTCCTGGAAAACATGCTATACAGAAATAGATAGCATGATTGATTCCTAAGGCTTTCACTTAATGACCCTATTTTATGATGTAGTAAACATGCCCTAGTCAATTTTCATTCAAGATCAGAATTGAGGAAATGCCTAAGTGTCCATCATCAGATGAATGGATAAAGAAGATGTGGCACATATATACAATGGAATATTACTCAGCCATAAAAAGAAACGAAATTGAGTTATTTGTAGTGAGGTGGATGGACCTAGAGTCTGTCATACAGAGTGAAGTAAGTCAGAAAGAGAAAAACAAATACCGTATGCTAACACATATATATGGAAACTAAAAAAAAAAAATGTCATAAAGAGACTAGGGGTAGGATGGGAATAAAACACAGACCTACTAGAGCATGGACTTGAGGATATGGGGAGGGGGAAGGGTAAGCTGTGACGAAGTGAGAGAGTGGCATGGACATATATACACTACCAAACATAGGGTGGATAGCTAGTGGGAAGCAGCCGCATGGCACAGGGAGAAGACGCAAGAGGGAGGAGATATGGGGATATATGTATATGTATAGCTGATTCACTTTGTTATAAAGCAGAAACTAACACACCACTGTAAAGCAATTATACTCCAATAAAGATGTTAAAAACAAAACAAAACTCAAAGAACTGCACAACAAAAAGTGAAAAGAATATATCAGAATTGAACTTTGTGACAAGAGAGCTTTGGTTCTAGGTGTGCTTCAGAAACCAAAGAAATTGGAGAAGGGCAGAGAGTGGTAATATTCTCACAAGATAACTAAACACTGCTTTCTACTTACTTCCTTAGTAATTTTTCCTGTGGAAAACAAAACAAACCTAATAAGCTCTGGTTTCTCTGCCTGTTCAGATACCTCTTTACTTGTCCTTTCTTTTGTTTTTGAGAAAAAAAAATATTTTAAGATTTAGAATAAAAGATTTCCAGTTACTGGCCAGATCAGGAGACATTTTATAGTATGATTCTATGAAGCAATAGCCAAATCCTTGCATTTGTGAATTAGAAAATAGAAAACTTTGGAGGAGGGATTACTTTGGGACTGGTTATATGTACAGAAGTATATAATATAGACAGTCAAATTGCTTCAGGGATGAGCAAATCAATGAATGTAGATTTTATTTTTGTATAAGAGACCAACATTTCAGTTATGACTATGCTCTGATTTTATTTTACTGTTATGAACCCACATTCTGAGGTAATGGGCCATGGAAAGAAATTCCCACCATGATTTGAACTGAGTATTTAGTTTCTTGGAGGGCATAATATGCCCTGTAAGAATTTTAAAGTCATAGATGAAAAAAATTCTTTGATGCTCTTCTGAAATTTTAAAAACAAGACTTTTTTTTTTTTTAAAGTTCTCCTTCAGGCAAATAGTTAATTTTAGATTATCCAGTAATGGACCCGAGCGTAGCTAATCCCAAACCACAATGAGCCAAAAAGAATGTATTCATTTTGTTTGAAAATACTAGTAGAGATTTTTTGGTGGTCGTTGTTAATTGTACCATACTTAGGCTAATGTTAAAACTGATTTGATTTCCTAGAATAGTAAATGTTGACTGGTTGATTCAGGGAGACAACTGGTCTGGGATTATAGCTTTGCAACTATTTGTTGTTCCTGTCTGGGATTATAGCTTTGCAACTATTTGTTGTTCCTGGGTAAGGATCACCTAAATAGCAATCAACCTTGAATCTGTTCACTTCATTCTTTTTATATCTGGGTTGGGATAGCAAAACCATTTTATGAAATGGCCATTTGAAGGGAGATTTTATAGTTGATTTAAGTATGAATCCTAAAAACTGTTTGAAAACAATCAAGAAGAAGACTTGCAATGTTTATTCCAGGGAAGAACAAGTAGCTAGTGCATACAAATATTTTTAAATCTCCACAAGCATATTTACATTATCTTTTGTAGTCACTGTACCTTCCTGGCATTCTCATGCACATTATTGATACCCAATAACTTGACCACCTAGCGTTTTATTTAAACTGAAAACTTATTTATCCTTAAAAATAGAAATTAAAAAGACACCTAAGATGGGTGAAGGGCATCAAAGGTACAAACTTCTAGTTATAAAATAAATAAGTCCAGGGGATGTAATGTACAACATGGCGACTATAGTTAATAGTACTGTAATGTATATTTAAAAGTTGCTAAGAGATTAGATCTTAAATATCTCATCATAAAAAACTGTAACTGTGTGTGGTGATGGATGTTAACTGGACTTACTGTGGTGATCATTTTGCAGTATACACATATATGGAATCATGTTGCACACCTGAAAGTAATGTAATATTATATGTCAATTATATCTCAATTTAAAAAACAGATATTAATTATATCTTAATTTTAAAAGTTTATGAATTTGCTGCTGGTACTTTCCTTTAAGAATCATTAGCACAAAGCATGGAATTAAGCAGAGAAACTCCACTTGGAATCAAGGATCTAAGTTTGCTTCCTGGCTCCACTTCCCAACTGAGTAAACACAGGCAAATTACTTAACTGCTCTGCACTTCGATTCAGATATATTTAACACTTACCTCAAGGGTTTGCTGGCTTGGCATATATGAGATGTAGGTAAAACCATGTTGAATAATGTAAAGCACAACACAGGTGGTATTTACTGTTATCTTCGGTTTAATACAGACATGAATTTCCCTGAACCTTAGCTCTAGGGTGGGAGCCTCAAGTTAATTTTGCAGTTTCTTGACTAAGTCTTGTGATAGGCACTGGCTATGGTCTGAGAGGAGAGGGTGGGGTGGGAAGGAGAGAAATGATCTTCTTTTCATCTTTCCTAAGCCATGAAAAAAGGCCTTACAAAATAAGAGAGTATGCAAATAAGAGTGAAACAATAGGAATTCACTCTCCTGTAAGTTAAACTTGAGAAGACTTTTCTCTCTTCTGTGAGCTAATCATTAAGGCACTGAAAGCTTTGTCCATAGTTCCAGTGATAAAATACTTCAATGTTAAATTACTGAATGACACCGTAACTCAAAGAACAGAGCGGGAAGAGGAGAGCAATGAGAAAAGAAATGCTTATGTTGACATATAGAAATCCTTTAGGAATCAGCAAGGAATGGAATGAAATAAAGTATACATGAATGTTTAATGGGGTTTTTAGCAAATTAAATTTTGCAGAAATATGCTTAAACATGTGGCATTGCTAAGGGCTAGCCCCATCAGGTCAGATGAGACAGTCTTTTGTTTGCATACCCTGTGTGGCAAGGAAGAGAGAAATACACATTCATTTTCAAGGAAGATAGTATGTGTGAGTTAGAGCAGTAATATATCTTCTGCTAAGTCTTTTGGTTAGGAAGAAACATTAGGCACCATCTACACTGAATCCATAGGCAAGGTAAGAAAATAATGCTTTCTAGAAAGAAAAGACCAAGTGAAGAATGCTTCATTGTATCACAGACTGTGTTGCTATAGGCATACTGTTGCTCTGTAGGGAGATATTAAGAGGGGACAAGATAAAATTACAGCAGATACTGCACTTTTTTGTTATCTTGACAAGAACAGCAGCAGGACTTAGCTTAACCAAATGTTAACACTCTTCCCAAATGCTAATGAAATGCAAGTAGAAAAATTGGGGGGATTCCCAATTTAAGTATTTTATTGGCTGGTGCTTTACACATTTATCATGTGTCTTGTTTACACAGGCACCAACACAGAATTGGAGACACATGTCCCCCCACCTACACAATCACATTCCCTGAATTGTCATAGTCATCTTGCTGCCCTTCAAGTATCCAGATCTATGTTTAGGAAAGAAGGACTGGGGGGTGGAGAGAGAGAGGAGGAAAGGAGGAATGGGGAAGGAGGGAGGGAGGGAAGGAGAAAGAAAAGGAGGAAAGGAAAAGAAAAAGAAAAGAAAAGATCTTGTATGCAAACAAGCATTAGTTTGCCAAATCTCTAAGAAGTATGTGAAGGACTGACCTATGATTGGAAGGTAGAAAAAGATTAGGCCTAACTGCATTCATTAGAAATAGCCTATGGTGGAGAAGAAACACACCCAAGAACTTTACATCCTCCTCTGTAGTACACTGCAAATTGATAAGAATATGCTTTCTAACTACTGCTGCTGCCTTTCCTAAGGAAGGAAATCTATTGCAGATGAATAGTTTAGTGACTTAAAAGATAATGTGAGAGAGGAGCTCTGCATAATTAAATTTAAAAAACAGTGTTTTCTCAAACCAGGAAAGTAATTTATAACAGGATAGGCTGACTTGATCAAGTTTTCTTATAGAGTCTTTTTCTTATAGACTGATATGGTTTGTATGCCTCTGATAGTTCTCTGCAAAACTTCTCTGCAAAATAAAGACATTCTACTTTGACTTCAGGGAAATATTTTTATGTATCTCTCCATTGAAGATACAGTCTCGTATGTCAAAGATTTTCCTATTTACTTTACGAATCTCTCCACCTGGTAGATAAAATTATGTTCCATCCCGTTTTATTTTTTGAAAGAAAAAATGTTATAAAGATTGATTATTTCTTAAAGCATTCCTGCTGGAGGAATTCCATACCTCAAGTCTGGAGGTAGGAACAATGAAGAGGAGAAACCTCTAGCATTGTGCTGTCCTTCCAGTTGTGGTCTAGTGAAGTTCACCCTCATCACTTACAGGCTGTTAAAAGAACAAAATTCAACAGAGTAAATTTGAAGATCTACTAGGCTTTATTCAACTAATCATGAACCAGGCAGCATCCCATCTAGCAACTAGCAGGGCACTCTGAGGAAGGCACTATAAGAAGGAAGGCTTTTACAGAAAGGAGGATGGGCCAAGGAAGACTTAGCAAAAGAAAAGAAAGGGTTATTTGGGGGTCAGGTCATCTTCTTTTGTGGGGGAAGGGAACAAGGGTTTTATCATGCAGTTTACCTAGTGTGGATCAGGAAGTTTCAGGTTGATTGTTTTAAAGGTCACATTTCTGGGAAGGGTTGAAACTGCAATTAAATCTTGATTTGCTATGGGTAGGGAGCAAATGACTTCATTTTGGGCGTTAATTTCTTTTTTTAAAAAATTTATTTTATTTATTTATTTTTGGCTGCATTGGGTCTTTGTTGCTACATGCAGGCTTTCTCTAGTTGTGGCGAGCGGGGGCTACTCTTCGTTGCGGTGCGCGGGCTTCTCATTGCGGTGGCGTCTCTTCTGGGGAGCACGGGCTCTAGGCGCGTGGGCTTCAGTAGTTGTGGCGCTCAGTTAATATGACTTAGTTGCTCCACGGCACGTGGGATCTTCCCGGAACAGGGCTCGAACCCGTGTCCCCTGCATTGGCAGGTGGATTCTTAACCACTGTGCCACCAGGGAAGCCCCGAAGCCCCGTTAATGTCTTTTTAACGAGGTCTTGTGTAGGAAAAAATCTTTTCACAAGGATGGCTGAGGAGCTGTCCCTACTTGCTCAATGGTTTCCATTAAATGTATTAAAGTTACAGCATTTCCTTCAGGTATACACTCAAATGCAACAGGTCTAGGTGGACGCTTCCTCATCCCCCATTACATCGGCTCCTTTTCTTTTCTCTCAGTTTTACTACCTTTCTGTCAACCCCCAAAAGTAAAAACATGACTCCTACCTTTTCCCCAATCTCCATGTTAAATCAGTAATGAATGCTCAAACATGCATCTTCTTCTAACCTCAGTGAGTGTGTGCGCGCGCACACACACACACGCACACACTCTTCTTCTCAGGCCTTTATTGCTTGGATTCTTACAAGCTGGTCTTCATACCTCCATTCTCTTCATGTCCAACCATCCTACAGATCCTGTGATTTGTGTGTAGGAGGGTTATCAGAAAGTACTCACAGAAACATCTGTGAGGGAATAAAGGAAGCAGGATTGGGCAGATGGAAATGTAAAATTGCAACGTAGTTGCAACAGAGGCCTTAACCAATTCCACATGGAACTCTGAAGGGCTGGACCTTCAGAGATATCCACAATTGAGGCAAGTGGGCTGGGCCCTTGTAATCCCACAGAGAACTGTCATTAGAGGTGGGCTGCCTGTGGAGACGTAGGCATAACCTTGGGCAACGTAGCTCTCTTTATCCACCATGCCCTCCTCAGGCTATGGCTGTAGCATTTGTCCGTTTACCATCAAAACTGTGCATAAGAATACCAAAAAATTCCCCAATTGGTCACCTGGGGTCCTAAATAGACTGCATACTGACCCAGAGAATGGCACTTGCAGGGTATTGTCTCTGAAAGCTCTCAGTTGGTGATACTGTTTGATGCCTTGTGGGCAGGAAAGGCAAACCCTACCTGGAATATGTGGCATTTCTAGTCAAGATGAATTGTTGCCCCTTACAGAGTGGAGGGAATCCACTGTAATAAATCTGCTAAGAGGCTAATTGATCTCTTCAAGAGACAGTGCTGTAACAGGGACTCAGCATGGTTTTCTGTTGTTGGCAGGGGGGACATTTGGCAGTGGTAGTAACTGAATCAACCCTGGTGATTGGGAGCCTGTGCAATTGGGCCCATGAGTATCCTCTGTGGCTTTTCTTTACATAAACCAATTGTACTAGCACTTATTTTTCCAGTGGCAAAGTAGGCTGACATCAAATGGCTAGGCCATTTTTTGTACTTGCGGGTTAAGTGCCTCTTCTGTGGGTGTATGCTCTCTGGTGGCGATAACATGTGACACAAAGATCTTTACTGTTTGTACTCTCTCCCATTTGTCTGTCCATGTGCCTCCTCCCCAAACTTGTACACAATCTCCCAATCTTTCTCCTTCATGCCCCTGCCAAATCAATCATCACTGCCTTGGGTTTATATTCTTTCCTTGGCCTAATGCTCTTTTCATACAAAGTGGATGACCAGTACACTATCCAAAGATTCCCCATCACTAGCTTGCTTACATTCTCTGCTTATTCTTATGCTTAACTCCAGATATACCCTTCTATCTTAAGATGGATTGATGCTGGGAAAGGCCAGTCTTGGTAGGTCTGACAGAATGATGGACTGTTCTAGCCTCATAGTCACCTGATGTTTCACAGTCAAATCTCCATCTCTACTAGGGCCCCGTATATATTGGGATACATATATTGTAGTATGTTTGTTGAATGGTGTATAATTTTCTGTTATAGATGGCATGACCCTAGGATCTACTTGTGATTCTCCTATGGCTGCTTTCCATAAATTATACAGTGTCTTTTCCCACCAGAGGTACAGGAGGGTCTGCTGGGTTGTATGAGTCATATGGCCTGAGTGGCAAGCCTATTGACACCACAGCCTGGACCTGTGCAGGGCATGTCCTTGCTCCAGGTCTCACTCAAAGCTGGCAGCCTCATGGGTCACTCAGTAAATGGGCAGAGTAGTATTTCCAGTTGGGGAATATGCTGACTCCAGAATTCAATAAAGAAGTTTTGTGTTTCTTTTTTCATGGTCAGAGGGACAAGATGTGATAATTTGTACTTTACTTTGATAAGATATCTTAGGCTCCCCCACTAGTTTCCTGAATATTTCACTGATCTGGCAGGTCTTCCATCTTTAGAGTGCACATATCTTACCAAGGCCTCCAATGTACTTGCCAAGGTTCTTTCTTATTTTGTTCAATTAATGTGATCTCTTCTGCCCACTGAGATATTCTGCAGAGTTTCTAGATGGTCTAGGTTCCTTTGGATTATATTAAGACAGACAGCAGGATAGTTAACATCCCTGGGGCACGACTATAACTTTATACTGAAGTTTGTCCCACATGAATGTAAATTGCTTCTAGCCCTCCTTCCAGATAGGGTAAAAAAAAAAAAACAACACCATATTCCTCAGATTAGTAGCCTTATACCAAGTACCCAAGGCCATGGTATTCAGTTTTAGCTATATCTGGCACAACAGCTGCAATTGGGCCTACTACTTGGTGGATTTTGCATTATCCCACTTTCATTCTGTGGGATCCATCTAATTTTTGGGGGACCCAGACTAGTGAATTAATGGAGATTCAATGTGGACACCATTTCTGTATCCTTCAGGATTTTTAAGTTGGCAATCTTCTCTTCCATTCCTGGGAAGCAATTTTATATTCTCAACTGGGAAATTTCAGAGGCTTCCACTTGGCCTTTTCTAGTGTCATAGTTCTTGCTTCATAGACCAAGAAACCAATGTTGAGGAGATGACCATGGATCAAGTAGATGCACTCTGAGTCAAACCTGTTTATTATCTGGACCCCATAAGCCTCACTCTAAAAAACAAGTCAAGGATGGGTAATCAGGCTGTTAGCCCTGATCAAGTAGATGCACTCTGAGTCAAACCTGTTTATTATCTGGACCCCATAAGCCTCACTCTAAAAAACAAGTCAAGGATGGGTAATCAGGCTGTTAGCCCTGATTATCCATTCATAATTTGTTTTGATTTACAAAATTAAACAATATCTTTATTGGCTGTCCATTTATATTGCCCATAGGGGTGCCATGTTCTATTAACCTAGTGGTTCTCAAGTTGTGATTTCAAACTACCAGCATCAGTATCAAAAGAGAGCTTATTTACAATGCAGTTTATCAAGTTCCACCTCAGACCTACTAAATCAGAAATCTGGAGGGTGAGGTCCAGTAAGTTGTGTTTTAGAAACTCTCCAGATGATTTTGGTGCATGCTCAAGTTTGAGAATAATTATATTAATGATTACCTTAGCTCTCTTTGAGTCAGGTCTCTCTGGCATCCACGCTCAGTTTTGTTTTTTTTTTTAACACCCTTATTGGAATATAACTGCTTTACAATGGTATGTTAGTTTCTGCTTTATAACAAAGTGAATCAGCTATACATATACATATATCCCCATATCTCCTCCCTCTTGCGTCTCCCTCCCACCATCCCTATCCCACCCCTCTAGGTGGTCACAAAGGACTGAGTTGATCTCCCTGTGCTATACGGCTTCTTCCTACTAGCTATCTATTTTACGTTTGGTAGTGTATATATGTCCATGCCACTCTCTCACTTCATCCCAACTTACCCTTCCCACTCGCCATGTCCTCAAGTCCATCCTCTATATCTGCGTCTTTATTCCTGTCCTACCCCTAGGTTCTTCAGAACCATTTTTTTTTTCTTAAATTCCATATATATGTGTTAGCATATGGTATTTGTTTTTCTCTTTCTGACTTACTTCACTCTGTATGACAGTCTCTAAGTCCAACCACCTCACTACAAATAACTCAATTTCATTTCTTTTTATGGCTGAGTAACATTCCATTGTATATATGTGTCACATCTTCTTTATCCATTCATCTGTTGATGGACACTTATGTTGTTCCATGTCCTGGCTATTGTAAATAGAACTGCAATGAACATTGTGGTACACGACTCTTTTTTTTTAAAATTAATTAATTAATTTATTTTTGGCTGCGTTGGGTCTTTGTTTCTGTGTGAGGGCTTTCTCTAGTTGCGGCAAGCGGGGACCACTCTTCATCGCGGTGCACAAGCCTCTCACTATCGTGGCCTCTCTTGTTGCGGAGCACAGGCTCCAAACGCACAGGCTCAGTAGTTGTGGCCCACGGGCCCAGTTGCTCCGCAGCATGTGGGATCTTCCCAGACCAGGGCTCAAACCCGTGTCCCCTGCACCGGCAGGCAGATTCTCAACCACTGCACCACAAGGGAAGCCCCATGACTCTTTTTGAAATACGGTTTTCTCAGGATATATGCCTAATACTGGGATTGCTGAGTTGTATGGTAGTTCTATTTTTAGTTTTTTAAGGAACCTCCATACTGTTCTTCATAGTGAGTGTATCAATTTACATTCCCACCAACACTGCAAGAGGTTGCCCTTTTCTCCACACCCTCTCCAGCATTTATTGTTTGTAGATTTTTTGATGATGGCCATTCTGACTGGTGTGAGGTAATACCTCATTGTAGTTTTGATTTGCATTTCTCTAATGATTAGTGATGCTGAGCATCCTTTCAT
>NC_041229.1:21333306-21334101 GCF_002837175.3 Physeter macrocephalus | reverse complement strand
TTTTGTTTTTATTTCTATTACTCTAGGATTTGGGTCAAAAAGGATCTTTTTGTGATGTATGTCATAGAGTGTTCTGCCTATGTTTTCCTCTAAGAGTTTTATAGTGTCTGGCCTTACATTTAAGTCTTTAATCCATATTGAGTTTATTTTTGTGTATGGTGTTAGGGAGTGTTCTAATGTCATACTTTTACATGTACCTGTCCAGTTTTCCCAGTACCACTTATTGAAGAGGCTGTCTTTTCTCCATTGTATATTCTTGCCTCCTTTATCAAAAATAAGGTGACCATATGTGCGTGGGTTTATCTGTGGGCTTTCTATCCTGTTCCATTGATCCATATTTCTGTTTTTGTTCCTTACCATACTGTCTTGATTACTGTACCTTTGTAGTATAGTCTGAAGTCAGGGAGCCTGATTCCTCCAGCTCTGTTTTTCTTTCTCAAGATTGCTTTGGCTATTCGGGTCTTTTGTGTTTCCATACACATTGTGAAATTTTTTGTTTTATTTCTGTGAAAAATGCCATTTGTAGTTTGATAGGGGTTACATTGAATCTGTAGATTGCTTTGGTAGTATTTCACAATATTGATTCTTCCAATCCAAGAACATGGTATATCTCTCCATCTGTATGTATCATCTTTAATTTCTTTCATCAGTGTCTTACAGTTTTCTGCATACAGGTCTTTTGTTTCCTTAGGTAGGTTTGTTTCCTAGGTATTTTATTCTTTTTGTTGCAGTGGTAAATGGGAGTGTTTCCTTAATTTCTCTTTCAGATTTTTCATCATTAGTATATAGGAATGC
>NC_041229.1:21331373-21332960 GCF_002837175.3 Physeter macrocephalus | reverse complement strand
CTTTGTGACATCTTTGTCTGGTTGTGGTATCAGGGTGATGGTGGCCTTGTAGAACGAGTTTGGGAGTGTTCCTTCCTCTGCTATATTTTGGAAGAGTTTGAGAAGGTTAGGTGTTAGTTATTCTCTAAATGTTTGATAGAATTTGCCTGTAAAGCCATCTGGTCCTGGGCTTTTGTTTGTTGGAAGATTTTTAATCACAGTTTCAATTTCAGTGCTTGTGATTCATCTGTTTATATTTTCTGTTTCTTCCTGGTTCAGTCTGGGAAGGTTGTGCTTTTCTTAGAATTTGTCCATTTCTTTGTGGTTGTCCATTTTATTGGCGTAGAGTTGCTTGTAGTAATCTCTCATGATCCTTTGTATTTCTGAAGTGTCAGTTGTTACTTCTCTCCTTTTTCATTTCTAATTCTATTGATTTGAATCTTCTCCCTTTTTTTCTTGATGGGTCTCGCTATTGGTTTATCAATGTTGTTTATCTCCTCAAGAACCAGCTTTTAGTTTTATTGATCTTTGCTATTGTTTCCTTCATTTCTTTTTCATTTATTTCTGATCTGATCTTTTTGATTTCTTTCCTTCTGCTAACTTTGGGGTTCTTTTGTTCTTCTTTCTCTAATTGTTTTAGGTATAAAATTAGGTTGTTTATTTGAGATGTTTCTTGTTTCTTGAGGTAAGATTTTATTGCTATAAACTTCCCTCTTAGAACTGCTTTTGCTGCATCCCATAGATTTTGGGTCGTCGTGTTTTCATTGTCATTTGTTTCTAGGTATTTTTTGATTTCCTCTTTGATTTCTTAAGTGATCTCTTGGTTATTTAGTAGTGTGTTGTTTAGCCTCCATGTGTTTGTATTTTTTACAGATTTTTTCCTGTAATTATATCTATTCTCAGAGCGTTGTGGTAGGAATAGATACCTGATATGATTTCAATTTTCTTACATTTACCAAGGCTTGATTTGTGACTCAAACTATTCTGGAGAATACTAGCTGTGGCGCACCGGCCCCCTTCAGGCTGTCTTCACACAGCCAACCCCAGTCTTCTCCCTGCATTCTGACCTCTGAAGTCCGAGCCTCAGCTCCCAGCCCCCACCCACCCCGGTGGGTGAGCAGACAAGCCTCTCTGGCTGGTAAGTGCTGGTTGGCTCCAATCCTCTGTGCAGGGATCTCTGTGCTTTGCCCTCTGCACCCCTGTTGCTATGCTCTCCTCTGTGGCTCTGAGCTTCACCCCCCACCCACCCAACGTCTCCTCCAGTAAAAGGGCTTCCTGGTGTGTGGAAACTTTTCCTCCTTCATAGCTCCCTCCCAGAGGTGCAGGTCCTGTCCCTATTCTTTTGTCTCTGTTTTTTCTTTTTTCTTTTGCCCTACCCAGGTATGTGGAGATTTTCTTGCCTTTTGGGACGTCTGAGGTCTTCTGCCAGCATTCAGTAGGCACTCTGTTGGAGTTGTTCCACATGAAGAAGTATTTCTGATGTATTTGTGGGGAGGATGGTAATCTCCACGTTTTACTCCTCTGCCATCTTGAAGGTCTCCTCCCACTCTCACCTTTTTTTTTTTTTTTTTTTTTTGTGGTACGCGGGCCTCTCTCTGTGTGGCCTCT
>NC_041229.1:21313391-21327311 GCF_002837175.3 Physeter macrocephalus | reverse complement strand
TGTACGCGGGCCTCTCACTGTTGTGGCTTCTCCCGTTGCAGAGCACAGGCTCCGGACGCGCAGGCTCAGCGGCCATGGCTCACGGGCCCAGCCGCTCCACGGCATGTGGGATCTTCCCGGACCAGGGCACGAACCCGTGTCCCCTGCATCGGCAGGCGGATTCTCAACCACTGCACCACCAGGGAAGCCCCACTCTCACCTTTTGAGTTGTATGAGTTATTTTTATATTTTGGATATTAACCCCTTATTGATACATCATTTGCAAATATCTTCTCCCATGCAGTGGGAAGGCTTTTTGTTTTGTTGATACGTTCCTTTGCTGTACACAAGCTTTTCAGTTTGATGTAGTCCCATTTGTCTATGTTTTCTTTTGTTTCTTTTGCCTAAGGAGACGTATCCAAAAAATATTGCTAAGATTCATGTCAAAGAGCTTACTGCCTGTTTTTTTCTAAAAATTTTCTGGTTTGGGGTCTTACATTTAAGTCTCTAATCCATTTTGAGTTTATTTTTATATATGGTGTGAGAAAGTAGTCCAGTTTGAGTCTTCTGCATGTAGCTGTCCAGTTTTCCCAACACCACTTATTGAAGAAGCTGTCTTTTCCCCGTTTTAATTCTTGCCTCCTTTGTCCTAGACTAATTGACCATGTAAGTGTGGGTTTATTTCTGGGATCTCTATTTAGTTTCATTGATCTATGTGTCTGTTTGGGGGTCAGTATCATACTGTTTTGATTGCTGTAGCTTTATAGTATAGGTTGAAATCAACAAGTGTGATACTTCAGTCTTTGTTCTTTTTTATCAAGATTGCTTTGGCTATTCTGGGTTGCCTGTGGTTCCATATAAATTTTAGGACTATTTGTTCTAGTTCTGTGAAAAATGTCATCAGTATTTTGATAGGGATTGCATTGAATCTATAGATTGCCTTGGGTAGTATGGTCATTTTAGCAATATTAGTTCCTCCAGTTCATGAGCATGTTATATCTTTCCATCTGTTTGTGTCATTTTCAATTTCTTTCATCAGTGTGTTATACTTTTCTGAGTACAGATTTTTTACCTCCTTGGTTAGATTTATTCATGGGTATTTTATTCTTTTTGATGCAATTGTTATGGGATTGTTTTCTTAATTTTTATTTCTGACAGTTTGTTGTTAGTGTATAGAAACAAAAACAGATTTATATATATTAATTTTGTATCCTGCAACTTTATTGAACTCATTGATGACTTCTAATATTTTTTGGTGGTGTCTTTAGGATTTTCTATGTATAGTATCATGTCATCTACAAACAGTGATGATTTTACTTTTTCCTTTCCAATTTGGGTTGCTTTTCTTTCTTTTTCTTGTCTTATTGCTGTGGCTAGGACTTCCAATACTATGATGAATAAAAGTAGTGGGAGTTACCATCCTTGTCTTGTTTCAGATCTTAGAGGAAATGTTTTCAGCTTTTCACCATTGAGCATGATGTTGGCTGTAGGTTTGCCATATATAGCCTTTATTACATTGAAAGTTTATATCTGTATACCCACTTTGTTGAGAATTTTTATTATAAATGGATGTTGAATTTTATCAAAACCTTTTTCTGGATCTATTGAGATGATTATACGATTTTTATTCTTCAGTTGTTAATGTGGTGTATCACATTGATTTATTTGTGAATATTGAAATATTCTTGCATCCCTGACATTTATCAAACTTGATCATGGTGTATGATCCTTTTAATGTATTGTTGAATTTATTTGCTAAAATTTTGTTGAGAATTTTTGCATCAATATTCATCAGTTATATTGGCTTGTAATTTTTTTTCATTGTGTGTTTGTCTGGTGTTTGTATCAGAATGATGCTGGCTTGGTAGAATGCATTTGGAAGCATTACTTCCCCTTCAACTTTTTGGTATAGTTTAAGAAGGATACACATTAACTCTTCTTTACATGTTTGGTAGAATTCACCTATGAATTAATCTCATTTTACACTTTTTATTTTTAGGATTTTTTTTGACTACTGATTCAATTTCATTACTAGTAAACAATCTGTTTATGTTTTCTATTTCTTCCCGATTCTGTCTTGGAAGAGTGTACATTTCTAGGAATTTATCCATTTCTTCTAGACTGTCCTATGTTGGCACATAATTTTTTTGTAGTAATCTCTTGTTATCTTTTGTAGTAATCTCTTGTGATCTTTTGTATATCTGTGGTGTTGTTAACTTCTCCTCTTTCATTTCTGATTTTATTTATTTGGGCCCTCTGTCTTCTTTTTTCTCAATGAGTCTGGCTAATGGTTTATCAATTTTGATTGTCTTTTCAAAGAACCAACTCTTGAACCAGTTTCATTGATCTTTTCTATGTTTTTGGTCTCTATTTCATTTGATTCTGTTCCAATCTTTATTATTTCTTTTCTTTTACTAACATTGGATTTTGTTTGTTCTTTATTTTCTAATTACTTTAGTTGTAAGGTTAGAGTGCTTATTTGAGATGTTTCTTGTTTCCTGTGGTAGGCTTTTATCATTATAATCTTTCCTCCCAGGACAGCTTTTGCTGCATCCCATAGCTTTTGAATCATTGTGTTTTCATTTTGTTTTGTCTCCAAGTATTTTTTGATTTCTTCTTCAACTTTTTCAGTGATCCATTCGTTGTGTAGTAGCATATTGCTTAGCCTGTACATGTTTGTGTTTTTTGTAGTTTCTTTTCTTGTCCTTGATGTAGTCTCATACTGTGGCGGTTGGAAAAGATGCTTTATATGATTTCAGTCTTCTTAAATTTATTAGGACTTGTTGTGTGGCCTAGCATGTGATCTATCCTGGAGAATGTTGCAAGTGCTTTTGAAAAGAATGTACATTCTGCTACTTTTGGATGGAATGTTCTGTAGATATCTGTTAAGTCCACTGACCTATTGTGTCACTTAAGACCACATTGCCTGAGAGGTGGAGTCAAGATGGTGGTGTGGGAAGACGTGGAGTTAGCATCTCCCCAGAACTGGGGCAACTGCCAGATGCTGGTGGGGAACTCTGATGCCCAAGGAGATGGGAGAAACCCCAAAGTGAACTGGTAGCACATAGGGGGACTGAGGGGGGAGAAGTGGAGGACAGACAAGATTGGCACCCCTGAGCCCAGGGAGATCAGGAGAGGCAGGGGGGAGGGACTCTCCAAGAAGAGTGGGAGAGGAGTGGAGGGCGATTGCCTGGCCCACTCGGGCCAGGGACCCTGCTGAGCTCCCAAGACAGTGTCTCCCTTCCAAAGCCCCATCCAGGCCACGTGGGTCCTGGGGGCATAGGAGGGAAGCTGGGGAGATCAAGAGAGGCAGGGGGGAGGAGCCATCTGGGAGGAGCAGGAGAGGAGCCGAGGGCGATTGCCCCTCTCACTTGGGTATAGGAGCCTGCTAAGCTCCCAGGCTGGCCCCCTGCCCTCCAGAGCCCCCTCCAGGCTGCATAGGTCCTTGCAGGCATAGGAGGTAGGTTGGGGAGATCAGGAGAGGCAGGTTGGAGGGGGCCTCCGAGATAAGAGGAGCAGGAGAGGAGAGAAGGGCGTTTACCCCACTCACTTGAGCCCAGGAAGCCTGCTATATTCCCAGGTGAGGTCCCCTGCCCTCTGAGACCAGGGGTTGGGGGCACACCTGGGCCCCTTCTGTTCCTTGAGCCTAAGCCCCACCCTCCACAGCCCCCAGGGCCTTTTCCAGCCCTGTGAGTCCTGAGCATTGGCTCCGCCCACTGCTCAAACATCACCCTTGCTTAGGCCCCACCATCCACAGCCAAGGCCTTTACCCCTTTTTTTTTCTTTTCCCTCCTCCTCTTTTTTACTATTGTGGTACTGATGTACCTTCCATTTGATGATTCATCTTATTTTTATTTTTATATTCTTCCTAACATATCTGTAAGTTTCCTAGTCTAATTTTATTTTTTACTTTGTTATTGTTCTTTTTCTTTTTTTTCTTTTTTGCTGCCCCAGGTGGCTTGTGAGATCTTAGTTCAGGAACCTGGAGTCAGGCAGAAGCTCCTGCAGTGGGAGCTCCAAGTCCGAACCACTGGACTAACAGAGAACCTCAGACCCCAGGGAATATTCATCGGAGTGAGATCTCACAGAGTTCCTCATCTCAGCACCAAGACTCAGCTCTACCAAATAGGCTACAAACTCATATGTTGGAGGCCTCAGGCCAAACAACCAGTAAAACAGGAAAACAATCCCACTCATAAAAAAAGAAAAAATAATGACACGGCAAAAAAATATCTTACCGATGAAGGAGCAAGGTAAAAACCTACAAGACCAAATAAATGAAGAGGGAATAGGCAATCTACCTGAGAAAGAATTCAGAGTAATGATAGTAAAGATGATCCAGAATCTCGGAAATAGAATGGAGGCATGGATTGAGCAAATACAAGAAATGTTTAACAAACATCTAGAAGAAGTAAAGAACAAACAGAGATGAACAACACAATAACTGAAATGAAATTCAATAGAATGAATCAATAACAGACTAACGGAGGCAGAAGAATGAATAAGTGAGCTGGAAGACAAAATGGTGGAAATAACTGCTGAGGAGCAGAATAAAGAAAAAAAGAATGAAAAGAATTGAAGACAACCTCAAAGACCTCTGAAACAACACTAAATGCACCAACATCCAAATTTTAGGGGTCCCAGAAGAAGATAAAAAGAAAGAGTCTGAGAAAATATTTGAAGATATTACAGTCAAAAACTTCCCTAACATGGGAAAGGAAACAGTCATCTAAGCCCAGGAAGCACAGAATCCCATACAGGATAAACCCCAGGAGAAACACACCAAGACACATATTAATCAAGCTAACAAAAATTAAATTCAGAGAAAAAAATATTAAAAGCAGCAAGGGAAAAACAAAAAATAACATACAAGGGAATCCCCATAAGGTTATCAGCTGATTTTTCAGTGCAAACTCTTCAAGCAATAAGGGAGTGGCAGGATATACTTAAAGTGATGAAAGAGAAAAACCTATAACCAAAATTACTCTACCCAGCAAGGATCTCATTCATATTTGATGGAGAAGACAAAAGCTTTTCAGACAAGCAAAAGCTAAGAGAATTCTGCACGACCAAACCAGCTTTACAACAAAAGCTAAAGAAACTTCTCTAAGTGGGAAACACAAGAGAAGAAAAGATCCACAAAAACAAACCTAAAACAATTAAGAAAATAGTAATTGGAACATACATATTGATAATAAACTTGAATGTAAATGGATTAAATGCCCCAACCAAAAGAAACAGACTGGCTGCATGGATACAAAAACAAGAGCCATATATATGTTGTCTACAAGAGACCCACTTAGACCTAGGGACACAAACAGACTGAAAGTGAAGGGATGGAGAAAGATATTCCATGCAAATGGAAATCAAAAGAAAGCTGGAGTAGCAATACTTGTATCAGATAAAATAGACTTTAAAGTAAAGACTTTTACAAGAGATAAGGAGGGACGCTACATAATAATCAAAGGATCAATCCACGAAGAAGATATAACAATTATAAACGTTTATGCACCCAACACAGGAACACCTCAGTACATAAGGCAAATGCTAACAACCATGAAAGGAGAAATCGACAATAACACAATAATAGTAGGGGACTTTAACACCCCACGTACACCAATGGACAGATCATCCAAACGGAACATCTATTCTCCAGGATAGATCACATCTTGGGTCACAAAGCAAGCCTAGGAAAATTTAAGAAAATTGAAATCATATGAAGCATCATTTCTGACCACAACACTATGAGACTGGAAATCAATTACAGGAAAAAAACTGTAAAAAACACAAATACATGGAAGCTAAATAGTGTGCTACTAAATAACCAAGAGATCACTAAAGAAATCAATGAAGAAATTAAAAAATACATAGAAACAAATGACAATGAAAACACGACCACTCAAAACCTATGGGACGCAGCAAAAGCAGTTCTAAGGTGGAAGTTACTAGCAATACAATCTCACCTCAAGAAACAAGAAAAATCTCAAATAAACAATCTAACCTTACACTTAAAACCACTAGAGAAAGACGAACAAAGAAAGCCCTAAGTCAGTAGAAGGAAAGAAATCATAAAGATCAGAGCAGAAATAAATGAAATAGAAATGAAGAAAACAATAGCAAAGATCAATAAAATTAAAAGCTGGTTCTTTGAGTAGATAAACAAAATTGATAAACTCTTAGCAAGACTCATCAAGAAAAAAAGGGAAAGGAAGCAAATCAATAAAATTAGAAATGAAAAAGGAGAAATCACAACTGACACTGCAGAAATACAAAAGATTTTAAGAAACTACTACAAACAACTATATGCCAATAAAATGGACAACCACGAAGAAATGGACAAATTCTTGGAAAGGTACAATTTTCCAAGACTGAATGAGGAAGAGTTAGAAAATATAAACAGCCCTATCACAAGTAATGAAATTGAAACTGTAATTAAAAATCTTCCATCAAACAAAAATCCAGGACAAGATGGCTTCACAGGAGAATTCTATCAAAGATTCAGAGAAGAGATAACACCAATCCTTCTCAAAATCTTCCAAAAAATTGCAGACGGAGAAACACTCCCTAATTCATTCTAAGAAGCTACCATCACCCTGATACCCAAACCAGAAAAAGGTATCACAAAAAAAGAAAGCTATAGACCAATATCACTGATGAACATATATGCAAAAATCCTGAACAAAATATTAGCAAACAGAATCCAACAGCACATTAAAAGGGTCATACACCATGATCAAGTGGGATTTATCCCAGGGATGCAAGGATTCCTGAATATACGCAAATCAATCAATGTGAAACTCCACATTAACAAATTAAGGAATAAAAACCATATGATCATCTCAATAGATTCAGAAAAAACTTTTGACAAAATTCAACACCGATTTATGATAAAAACTCTCCAGAAAATGGGCATAGAAACAACCTGCCTCAACATAATAAAGTCCATATATGACAAACCCACAGCAAGCATCATACTCAATGGTGAAAAAACTGAAAGCATTTTCACTAAGATCAGGAACAAGACAAGGATGTCTACTCTTGCCACTCTTATTTAACATAGTTTTGGAAGTCCTAGCCACAACAATAAGAAAAGAAAAAGAAATAAAAGTAATACAAATTGGAAAAGAAGTAAAACTGTCACTGTTTGCCGACGACATGATACTATACATAGAAAATCCTAAAGATGCCACCAGAAAACTATTAGAACTAATCAATGAATTTGGTAAGGTTTCAGGATACAAAATTAATGCACAGAAATCTCTGGCATTCCTATACATCAACAACAAAAAATCAGAAAGAGTGTATTTTTATTTCAGTTATTATAATCTTTAGTTCCTTTAAGTTCTTCTTTATATTTTCTAACTCTTTGTTAAACTTCTCTCTGTATTCATCCATTCTTCTCATGAGTTCATTGAGCATCTTTATAATCATTACCTTGAACTCTTTATCAGATAGATTTCTTGTCTCCATTCCACTTAGTTCTTCTTCTGGGGTTTTGTCTTATTCCTTCATTTGAAACATATTTCTCTCTCTCACCACATTTAGTCTAATTCTCTCTGTTTATACCTATGTAATAGGTAGGTCAGTTACTTTCCCAATCTTGGAGAAGTGGCCTTATGTAGAAGACCTTCTATAGAGCTCAGCAGCACACTCGTCTCCGGTTACCAGAGCTACATGCTCCAGGACTGCCCCACTCTGGGCTTCATGGGCCCTTGTTGTTGTGTGGCTGACCACTGTGGGCCTGCTGGTAGGTAGGGCTGGCCCCTGGTCTGGTTAGTTGCTAGGCCTTGCCTTGTGCAATGGCTGCTGGCCTGCTGGTGGGTGGGTCTGAGTCTCTGTGGGGCTGGCTGCTTGGCCTGGGGCTTCCAGTGCCTGGTTCCAGCCCACTAGTTTGAAAGGCTGGGTGGCTGCATGACTGCCTATTCTGCCTGGAGGGGTCCCAGGACTGATGCCTGTTCACTGGTGGGTGGGTAAGCTCCTGGTGCTAATAGGCTAGAGAAGGAACTCCAAAATGGTGCTTGACAGCACCAGAGTGTCCTCATGGTAGAACAACCTTCCCAAATTGGCTACCACCAGTATCTCTGTTCCCAGGGTGTATCCCAGTGGCCTCTTGCCTCTCCAGGAGGCTCTCCAAGATCTGCAAGTGGGTCTGCCCCAGGTTCCTTTCCAATTATGGCCTCTGGACTTGGACTTGGAACATGAGAGATTTTGCATGTGCACTTTAAGTGCAGAGTCTCTGTTTCTAGAGCCCTCTGACTCTCCCACACCTAGGCCCCGCTGGCTTTCAGAACCAGACGTTTTGGGGGCTTGTCTTCCCAGTGCAGGACCTCTAAGCTGGGGAGCCTAATGTGGAGCTCAGACTCCTTGCCCCTTGGGGAGAAACTTTGTGATTGTGATTATTTTCCCTTTTGTGAGTTAGCTATCTCGGAGTGTGGGTCTTGACTATTCTGCATCTCTGCCCCTCCTACCCATCTCACTGTGGTTCCTTCTTTATATCTTTAATTGTGGAAAATCTTTTCTGCTAGTCTTCAGTTCATTATTATAGATAGTTGAAATTTTTGTGTGGCTATGGGAGATGGTGAGCTCAGGGTCTTCCTACTCTGCCATCTTGCCCACACCCCTCCAGCAAAAGTTTTAAATTTTCATGAATTTTGTTGCGGTTAGTGCTTTTGCATTTTGTCTAAGAACTCTGTCTATATCAAGGTCACAAAGATAATCTCCTACGTTTTCTTCTAGAAGCTATGTAGTTTCTAATTTGATCTTTTTCAAATTAATTTTGGGTATGATGTAAGAGAGAGAAGTAGAGGTTGTGTGCATGTGGTTTTTAAAAATATATGATTATCCAATTGTGTCAAGGACCTTCCACATTTAAATTGCATTGATATAGTTGATAAAATCAGTTGATTATATATATGTATATATAGATACATATACATATGTATATTTGTACATATATATGTGTATCTATATATACATATATATGTGTATCTATATATAGGCTTACTTTTAGGTTCTTTAATTTGTTACATTGATCTATTTGTCATCTTTATGCCGGTTGGATACTGTCTTCATTACTCTTTATATAGTAAGTTTTGAAAACCTGTAGATAAGCCTTCCAATTTTGTTCATTTTCAAGATTGTTTTGGCTTTTCTAAGTCCTTTTTATTTCCATAAAATTTTAGAATTAGCTTCCCATTTTCTAAAAATATAAAAAATTTTAAAAGGCCTTCTTGGATTTTAATTCAGATGGCATTGAGCCTATAAATCAATTAAGGACACTAGAATTAATCTTTTAATACATAATCTCAACTCTTTCAATCCATGAGCATGGGGTATCTTTACCTTTATTTAGGTCTTATTTAACTTTCTCAGAACATTTTAGTATCTTTTATTCTACAAGTCTCGTACATATTTTGTTAAATTTATCTCTAAACATTTCATATTTTTGTGTCTTTTAAATGGAATAATTTTTAATTTTTAAAAAATTGATTGTTGCTAGTATACAGAAATGCAATTAATTTTTGTATTTTTACCTTGTGTATTGTGACTCTCTTAAACTTACTTATCAGTTTTGGTATTTATTTTGTAGATTTCTTTGGATTGTCTATATAAGTCAGTCATTTGTGAATTAAAACAGTTATATTCCTTCATTTCCAACATTTATGCCTTTTAAAAAATTTTATTGACTATTTCACTTGCTAGATCTCCAAAATAACATTGAATAAAAGTGATGACAGTAAACATTATTTTCTTCTCTCTGGTCAGGAAAAGGTTCAGTATTTCACCATTTAGTATGATGTTATTTGTAGTTTTTTTGAAAGACGCCCCTATCAGATTGAGAAAATGTCTTTCTATTCTTAGTTTGATGAGAGTTTTATTTTTATATCATAAATGGATATTGAATTTTATCAAATCCTTTTAAAAAATCTTTGGAGATGATCATGTAACTTTCTCCTTTATTCTTGAATGTAGTAAGTTACAGTTATTGTTTCTCCCAATAGTGAACTGGTCTTGTTTTCCTAGAATAAATCCCACTTCATCATTTATTATTTTATTACTACTAAATTTGGTTTTTATTGAAATTTAGTATTCCCATCCATTATGTTAGTAGACAACAAACCACAGTAATATTATTGATGCTTGTGATATAGTCACCAGTAAAAATGAGATGTTTTCATATTTCATTACAATTAATACAGATATCTTGAATATAGTTTATACTCACTACTTCATGGTATTATATATCGTGGTTATTACACTTTCTGCTATATCATATTACTCAATGAGTTAAAGAAGTAGTACCTCTTATTATAATATCATAAATCTATTTTCTTGTATTTGATAACTGTGTTTCAGCACAATGTATTTCTTTTATAATAGTCTGTATTTTACTTATACATTTAAAAATATTTTCCTATGAAGGGGTCCCTAGGCTTTATCAGACTGCCAGAGGTGTTCATGGTACTGAAATTTAAGAATCCCTGGACTAGAGCTAAAAAATTCAGTCTTTATCTTAAAACATATAGAACTGGATGGGATCACCTAGAGAGTGTAGACAGAGAGGATTAGAGAGTGGAGTACACAGCCCCATATATTCTCAATGTTTAAAATTTGGTAGAAGGAGAGGATTTTACCAGGAGAAAAATCAGGTGATTGTGATATGAAAGATGTGTAGAAAAAGAGGTTCAGTAACACATCCAATGCTACTGAGAGGCCACAAAAGATGAAAATGGAGAATTGGGACGCTGACCAGGTTAGGTCACTGATGAGTAGCAGGAGCAAAAGCACAATTAGAGGAGGTCAAGAAGTGAATGAGAGTCAGGTTAAGTAGAGAAAGGAGCATAGATAACTCTTTCGAGTAGTTTTGCTGCTAAGGGAAGCTGAGAAACAATGGAGCTAGAGAAATGTGGAATCAAGGAAGTCCAGTTTGTTTTTTTAAGACAGGAGACGTTAATTAAGTCATGTTTGTATGTCAATGAGAATGATCCATTAGAAAGGGAGAAATTTATGTAGAAGGGAAAAGATTGAAGGTGTAAGGAGTTTGGCAGAAGGATCATTAGGCAAGAGGTGGTTCTTTTTCTATTGGATTTATATTTTTCTATGAAGTGTGAGGTAAGATCCTTAGGTATAAGGAGGAAGAGGAGGAGAAATTAGAAATTTGAAGAGAGAAGAGAAGGTTTGAAATAGATGCCTGGGGAGTAGAAAGTTAATTTTCAGGATAAGTGATTTATTTAACCATCGGGTCTTATGACACTTGCTAAATAACTCTTATTAGGTATTAGGGCTGTCTTCAGCCACTCTTGTCAAGATAAATGTTATAAATTAGTTTTATAGGCAAAACACAGTCCTGGAATCCTTTCTAGTCTTTCCCATGTTAAGGATTGTGTGACTATTTAGGGGCGAGCACAGAGGGCAGGACTGTGCCACAGCTGATGATAAATAGCCCTCTTCTAATCCTAAAAAGTCAGAATCTGTAGGCAAGTCCTTTGTCATCCAGATTATTTAAAGATACTAGAAAGTTTCAAATGCTTAACACTAGTCTAGTTTCACAAGAAATCTTTAAACCAACTTCCGTCACACTCCCTTTGTACCACTTACCCATATGTTGGTTACTTAATCCTTTGGCAGAAGTTTCCATTCATATCTGGCTATTTGATATCAGCCAGTTTCAGTGTGTGGATCATCACTCCCATGTAATGGACTGAAATGTCATGAACACTGGCTTTTTACAGTTCTAAATTAACAAGAAGATGAAAGGAACATTTGATTATTGAGCCAATTTTTTTCTTTTTTTAATGCATCTTGCTTGTTAGAAGTGATGGGAAAGGAAATACTGGAAAAGCACATGACGACTTAATGATGTTTTGGGGAAAAAGTCAGTCTGTTTTCAGCAGCAGTTCTTCCATGGAATGGCTGATTAGACTTTGGTTGGTCCCACCTAAGTTTTATTTTTAGAAAACAAAATTAACCTAACAGCTGTGGCTTATTGCAGTCAGCAAGGGCATCTACTTTATCAAGGGGCCTGTTATCTCAGGCCCCCATATGCTTCCATCCCTAGTCCATCCTTATGAAATGCAATCTCCTGGTGACAAAGGGGCTTGCGTTAATGTCATGAGAGAGTTTCTAAAAAAATCTGTCACAGGCCTGAAACCTTTGGGAACTGGATTCTAACTCTTTCACTTTATATATTTACTCTTTCTTCCAATTTCAAGTCACCTACAAATTTTTGTTGTTGTTGTTGGTGGTGGTGTGTGTGTATTTTAGTCACCTATACATTAGGAGATAGCACTGAAGAAATGTTCCAGGACTGCTCCCTCACTATACTGAGGTCCTTTGCAGCAAGAATCATGAGAGCCTGAGGTCTACCATGTTTTTGACACTATGGCCATGTCTTCCTTTTAGAAAATTTAATAGGTATATTTAGAAATATTTACCTAACAATTATAGTGTATATATGGTTGGTTCTTATTATTCTTGGTAGTTGTGTTCTGTAAAGTTCCAGCAACACTTAATTAGTGAATACTGAATCATTGGTCCCAGGAGAAATACAAGGTTCTTTTTCTTTTACTTTAAAAAAATATATTTTATTGACGTATAGTTGGGTTAGTTTCAGGTATACAGCAAGGTAATTCAGTTATACCTGTATGTACATTATTTTTTTCATATCCTTTTCCATTGTGGTGTATCACAAAATATTGAATATACTTCCCTGTGCTATAGAGTAAGACCTTGTTGTTTATCCATTCTTATATTTTTTTTGAATTTTTGAATTTTATTTATTTTTTTATACAGTTGGTTCTTTTTAGTCATCAATTTTATGCACATCAATGTATACATGTCAATTCCAATTGCCCAATTCACCACACTACTACCCTCACTGCCCACCGCTTTTCCCCCTTGGTGTCCATACGTTTGTTCTCTACATCTGTGTCTCAATTCTGCCCTGCAAACCAGTTCATCTGTACAATTTTTCTAGGTTCCACATATATGCATTAATATACGTGCTGCAATGAACATTGGGGTGCATGTGTGTTTTTGAATTATGGTTTTCTGTGGGTATATGCCCAGTAGTGGGATTGCTTGATCATATGGTAATTCTATTTTTAGTTTTTTAAGGAAACTCCATACTGTTCTCCATAGTGGGTGTATCAATTTACATTCCCACCAGCAGTGCAAGAGGGTTCCCTTTTCTCCACACCCTCTCCAGCGTTTGTTGTTTGTAGATTTTTTGATGATTCCCATTCTAACTGGTGTGAAGTAATACCTCATTGTAGTTTTGATTTGCATTTCTCTAATAATTAGTGATGTTGAGCAGCATTTCATGTGCTTCTTGGCCTTCTGTATGTCTTCTTTGGAGAAATGTCTATTTAGATCTTCTGCCCATTTTTGGATTGGGTTGTTTGTTTTTTTAATATTGTAAATAGTGCTGCAATGAACATTGGGGTGCATGTGTGTTTTTGAATTATGGTTTTCTGTGGGTATATGCCCAGTAGTGGGATTGCTTGATCATATGGTAATTCTATTTTTAGTTTTTTAAGGAAACTCCATACTGTTCTCCATAGTGGGTGTATCAATTTACATTCCCACCAACAATGCAAGAGGGTTCCCTTTTCTCCACACCCTCTCCAGCGTTTGTTGTTTGTAGATTTTTTGATGATTCCCATTCTAACTGGTGTGAAGTAATAACTCATTGTAGTTTTGACTTGCATTTCTCTAATAATTAGTGATGTTGAGCAGCATTTCATGTGCTTCTTGGCCTTCTGTATGTCTTCTTTGGAGAAATGTCAATTTAGATCTTCTGCCCATTTTTGGATTGGGTTGTTTGTTTTTTTAATATTGAGCTGAATGAGCTGTTTATGTATTTTGGAGATTAATTCTTTGTCTGTTGATTCATTTGCAAATATTTTCTCCCATTCTGAGAGCTGTCTTTTCATCTTGTTT
>NC_041229.1:21311933-21312961 GCF_002837175.3 Physeter macrocephalus | reverse complement strand
AGTGTTTCCTTAATTTCTCTTTCAGATTTTTCATCATTAGTATATAGAAATGCAAGAGATTCCTGTGCATTAATTTTGTATCCTGCTATGTTACCAAATTCATTGATTAACGAAATGGTTTCAGTTTTTCACCATTGAGAATGATGTTTGCTATGGGTTTGTCGATATGGCCTTTATTATTTGAGGTAGGTTCCCTCTATGCCCACTCTCTGGAGAGTTTTTATCATAAATGGGTGTTGAATTTTGTCAAAAGCTTTTTCTGCATCTATTGAGATGATCATATGGTTTTTATTCTTCAATTTGTCAATGTGGTGTATCACATTGATTGATGGTTCATTCTTGGAAGGTTATACCTTCCTAAGAATTTGTCCATTTCTTCCAGGTTGTCCATTTTATTGGCATAGAGTTGCATGTAGTAGTCTCTTAGGATGTTTTGTATTTCTGCAGTGTCTGCTGTAACTTCTCCTTTTTCATTTCTAATTTTATTGCTTTGAGTCCTCTCCCTCTTTTTTTTGATGAGTCTGGCTAATGGTTTATCAATTTTGTTTATGTTCTCAAGGAACCAGCTTTTAGTTTTATTGATCTTTGCTACTACGTCCTTCATTTCTTTTTCATTTCCTTTTGATCTGATCTTTATGATTTCTTTTCTTCTGCTAACTTTGTGTTTTCCTTTTTCTTCTTTCTCTAATTTCTTTAGGTGTAAGGTTTGGCTGTTTATTTGAGATGTTGCTTGCTTCTTGAGGTAGGATTTTACTGCTAGAATCTTCCCTCTCGGAACTGCTTTTGCTGCATCCCATAGGTTTTGGGTCATCGTGTTTTCATTGTCAATTGTTTCTAGGTATTTTTAATTTCCTCTTTGATTTCTTCTGTGATCTCTTGGTCATTTAGTAGTGTATTGTTCAGCCTCCATGTGTTTTACAATTTTTTTACAGTTTTTTCCTGTAATTGATATCTAGTCTCATAGCATTGTGGTCAGAAAAGATGCTTGATATGATTTCAATTTTCTTAAATGTACCAAGGCTTGATTT
>NC_041229.1:21294010-21311718 GCF_002837175.3 Physeter macrocephalus | reverse complement strand
TTGCGGAGCACAGGCTCCGGACGCGCAGGCTCAGCGGCCATGGCTCATGGGCCCAGCCGCTCCGCGGCATTTGGTATCCTCCCAGACCGGGGCGCGAACCCGGTTCCCCTGCATCGGCAGGCGGACACACAACCACTGTGCCACCAGGGAAGCCCTCTTTGCTATATTTTTATTTGTTTCTATTTCATTGATTTCTGCTCTCATCTTTATGATTTCTTTCCTTCTGCTAACTTTGGGTTTTGTTTGTTCTTCTTTGCACACTTGAGAAGAAAGTGTAATCTGCTGTTTTTGGATGGAATGTCCTATAAATATCAGTTAACTCTATCTGGTCCATTGTGTCATATAAAGCTTGTTGTTTCCTTCTTAATTTTCTGTTTGGATGATCTGTCCATTGGTGTAAGTGAGGTGTTAATGTCCCCCACTATTATTGTGTTAATGTCAAGTTCCTCTTTTATAGCTGTTAGCAGTTGCCTTATGTATTGAGGTGCTCCTTTTTGGGTGCATATATATTTATAATTGTTATATCTTCTTGGATTGATCCCTTGATCACTATGTAGTGTCCTTCATTATCTCTTGTAACATTCTTTATTTTAAAGTCTATTTTATCTGATATGAGTATTGCTACTCCAGCTTTCTTTTGATTTCCATTTGCATGGAATATCTTTTTCCATCCCCTCACCTTCAGTCTGTATGTGTCCCTAGGTCTGAAGTGGGTCTCCTGTAGACAGCATATATATGGGTCTTGTTTTTGTATACATTCAACGAGCCTGTGTCTTTTAGTTGGAGCATTTAAATCACTCATGTTTAAGGTAATTATTGATATGTATATTCTTATTACCATTTTCTTAATTGTTTTGGGTTTATTTTTGTAGGCCCTTTTCTTCTCTTGTGTTTCCCACTTAGAGAAGTTCCTTTAGCATTTGTTGTAGAGCTGGTTTGGTGGTGCTGAATTCTCTTAGGTTTTGCTTGTCTCTAAAGCTTTTGATTTCTCCATTGAATCTGAATGAGATCCTTGCCGGGTAGAGTAATCTTGGTTGTAGATTATTCCCTTTCATCACTTTACGTATATCATGCCACTCCCTTCTGACTTGTAGAGTTTCTGCTGAGAAATCAGCTGTTAACCTTATGGGAGTTCCTCTCTTCTCCTTCTGGGACCCCTATAATTCAAATGTTGTTGCATTTAATATTGTCCCAGAGGTCTCTTAGGCTGTCTTCATTTCTTTTCATTCTTTTTTCTTTATTCTGTTCCACAGCAGTGAATTCCACCATTCTGTTTCTCCAGGTCACTTATCCATTCTTCTGCGTCAGTTATTCTGCTATTGATTCTTTTTAGTGAAGTTTTCATTTCAGTTATTATATTGTTCATCTCTGTTTGTTTGTTCTTTAATTCTTCTAGGTCTTTGTTAAACATTTCTTGCATCTTCTCGATCTTTGCCTCCATTCTTTTTCCAGGGTCCTGGAACATCTTCACTATCATTATTCTGATTCTTTTCCTGGAATGTTGCCTATCTGCACTTCATTTAGTTGTTTTTCTGGGGTTTTATCTTGTTCCTGCATCTAATACATAGCCCTCTGCCTTTTCATCTTGTCTATCTTTCTATGAATGTAGTTTTCATTCCACAGGCGGCAGGATTGTACTTCTTCATGCTTCTGCTGTCTGCCCTCTGGTAGATGAGGTTTTCTATGAGGCTTCCACGGTTAAGTTCTGAGAACCTCAGATCATGACGTTTTCTTCTACTGATCAATACTACAGAGCCTTGTTTTATGTGTGTTTCTGTTTAAAGACACCTTATTTAATATACACCTTGAACTCAATGGCAAAAGCAATATAACTTTCACCTGAACAAAGCTTATCTTACACACATGTTTTCTCCTTAAAGCACATCACAGCTTTCTTGCCCTCAGGAACACCAGACAGCCCTTTAGCACTATGCTTGGAGGCTTGTTTTAGATAGAAAAATCACCACCAAAGAGCACTAAAATGCAAAAACGTGACACTAAGTAGACAGTGAAAAGACAATTAGACTATGGGAGCTGAAATATGAAGGCAGAGTGTCACCTAGTTTGACCTCAATTGGGAGCATACACATTGTGCAATTGAAAGTTTTCACTGCTCTGTGCATGTTCACAAAAGGCTGTGAAAGCACCATAGGTATTGGTCTCAGCATTACAAGTACATTTTAGTGAGTAGGTGAATTCACAACTGCGGAATCTGCAAATAAGGAGGATGAACTATGTTTTTTTCAAGCAGATATGGAGCATTTACAGATATTGACCACACTTTAGGCAAAACAAAAGCAAAAAACAAAACCCCTCAACTATCAAAGAATCAGTATCATACAGATTATATCATGTGTCTACAATGTAATTAAAGTACAAATTAATCTTACCTCCCAAAAACTTATCAAACACTTAGAACTGAATAGTAATAAAATAACATAATTTAAAATGTGTGGGATATAGCTAAAATAAGGGGCATAGAGAATTTTATAGCTTTAAATACTTCATTAAAAAAAGTGAAATTGGATGTGCTAAGGGTAAATCTTGTGTTAGAAAAGGAACAACGGAGCTAATCTAAAGAAAGTAAAAGTAATAAAATAATAAAAGTAGAGTCTAGAAAAAACAGAGCATAAATATATAATAATTTAGATTAATGTAACCAAAAATTAATAAACATGCCTCTGCTGAAACTGATCATGAAAAAAAGGTAAAACAAACAAAATCTTTGGAATAAAAAGTGGTTATAATACAATATAGCAGACTTAGTGAGAGAATAATATATTTACATTTTGCCCATAAAATTTAAACATATACAAAATGACCATATTCCTCAAGGAGAAATAGAAAACCTAAATAGTCCTGTAATTTAAAAAAAAATCTATCAGTAATCAACCACCTCCCTTGATTGAAGACATCTTACCAGATGATTTTATTAGTTCTACAAAACTCTAAAGAACAGATCATTTCAGTTTTATACAAAGTCTTCAAAACAATAGAAAAAAAGAGAAAAATTCCCAACCTTGATATCAAATTTGGACAAAGAGAATAAATTAAAAATAAACAAAATGCCAATCCACTTTCTTTCCCCTTTAGAAAACTAGAATGTTACTTACCTTTATTTACTATGTCTTTTAAGACCCCTTCTTTACTTCTCTTAGAGCTCCCTGGTATGAACACAATGATTTTGCTTGCAAGATTTCTGAGTTCCCTGGCTTTAATCCCTGGCTGAGGAACTTGAACTGATTGGGAGCAGCCAGATGATTTCTTAGAATCTCTGCATCTACCTCATCCATTTTATTCTATCTTTCTCATCATGGATATAATTTTCCTTGAAAGGGCAGAAGTAAAACAGAAATTAAGCTCTATTTTCTCTTTGTTATCCATGAACATTACACTATCTTTCTTAAGTTAATGTCTAAAATTAATATTATTAATAACCCATAACTTAATAGATTCCAAAGGGTGACCACATACTTGGCCTGGAATAGTTACTGCAGTTTAGCAAAGGAATATCCTGGATAAAACTTGAACCCAAACCAAATAGAATAGATGGTTTCATTCATTTATTCAACAACTATTTATTGATCATCTGTTATATGTCAGGAATTATACTAGGCCCTATGGACACAGAGTTTTGTGTTCCTAACCTGGAGGAGCTCACAATTTAGGAGCTAGGAAGTGGGTGGGATGGGGAAAAACATAACCTGAATGATAACACAGTAGCTAAAATTTACAGTTGGTTGTATATAAAAAAGGTGAGTAATAACTAGGTTCTAACATGAAGGGAATTATTTCATGGTGCCATTGGGCTGTGTCCATGTCTGTCCTCTTCCAGAAACCTAGTGAAGCTGTGGAAGGCATGCTCATCAAATCTACAGATAACACAAACCTGGGAGGAAGACTTAGGGCAGAGATGACGCTTAGATTTAAAGCATTCCTAACAAGTCAAAACAATAGGCTTAAAGCAGATAAAACATAATACAGAAAACAATTATGTATGTAAAATTTTTGATTGCATAGTACAGGAAGGAAAAGACTTGAATAAGCAGTACTTCATATGACAAAATCCAGAAGTTTCAGTTGACCGCAAGCTCAGTTTTAACTGGTAAAAAGTTAATGCATTTTATGCTACATTAGGAAAAGTAAAATATGAAGATATGCTTGTGCATGCAGCTAATTTAGCAAATATCAAGCTATATTAAAATTATTTGTTTAGTGCTCCTCCCAATAGATTGTGAAATCCTTGAGTATAGGGTTTATAAGTTGTTTATTTATATATTCCCAAGATGTATCTCAGTTCTTGGAATACAGTGTATATTCAGGAAACAACTGTCAAATGACTAATGAATAATAATTTTGTGTAGAGGCTGCTCTAAGCTTGTTAATGTAATTAACTCACTTATCCTCTCAATATACCTATTGAGGAAAGTACTGTTACTATTTTCATTTTATAGATGAGGAAACTGGGTCCTCAATATTTGGTTTATGAAATAAGGGGCACAGAAAAGCAAAATACACAAAGTCTTTCAAAATCTAAATATTGAAAATAGTTTCCAACTTCTCTCTTCAAGACTTTTTCAAGACAAAAATAACTTGTCAAAGGTGACACACCTATAAGTGGCAGAGCTGAGAGTTGAACCCCTGAAGTCAAGCTCTTAACCTT
The DNA here is from genome assembly GCF_002837175.3 of Physeter macrocephalus. NCBI lineage: Eukaryota > Metazoa > Chordata > Mammalia > Artiodactyla > Physeteridae > Physeter > Physeter macrocephalus. The sequence goes on along the minus strand of NC_041229.1, from coordinate 21,307,055 downwards.
AGGTTCTTATCCACTTTGCTTTACTATAGTGTTTACATAGCAATATGCTATTGGATTGCATGGCTCAGAGCATCATAAGGTTCAAAGGCCAATGGAGACACTTTTCCTTTGCTTCTTCCCTTTCTTCTTCTCTCCCTCCCTCTCTCTCTTTTCCTTCCTTACACTTTTATAAAAGGAAAAAAAAGGATTTAAATTGGTTTATAAAAATAAATGTAACAAAATGGAAAAAAAAAGGAAAAGTTTCAGTGAAGGGAAAATTAAGATAGGTAAATAAGATGGAGTCATAGTAAGGTTAGAACACAGAACACACATAGTGAGGTCCTATTTCCATGAAATTCTTTGTGACTGCCTAACTCCATACTTACAGCTCCCTTCTCTCATCTTCGATTGCATTTTTTGTTTACATGATGCATTTGGCATTTTATCATAGACTTCTGATAATTTTATGTATATAATCTGTTTTCCCTATCTGTGAGTTCCACATCCCTGGGTTCAACCAACCGTGGGTCAAAAATCACAGATATAAAGTGCTGATTGTACTATGCCATTTTATTTTTTTTTTATTTTTTTTTTTATTTTTTTATTTTTTTTTTTTTTTTTTGTGGTATGCGGGCCTCCCTCTGCTGTGGCCTCTCCCGTTGCGGAGCAGGGGCTCCGGACGCGCAGGCCCAGAGGCCATGGCTCACGGGCCCAGCCGCTCCGCGGCATGTGGGATCTTCCCAGACCGGGGCACGAACCCGGTTCCCCTGCATTGGCAGGCGGACGCGCAAACACTGCGCCACCAGGGAAGCCCCACTATGCCATTTTATAAAAGGGGCTTGAGCATCTGTGGATTTCGGTATTCGAGGGGAGTCCTGGAACAAATTCCTGCAGATACTGAGGGACAACTTTACAGCTTTTATCCCCTCAGTAAGGTTGTACACTTACTGAGGTAGGGACCTTGTCATATTATCCTCCATATTCATTTCGCCACTAACATGATGCTAGTTTCATAATAGATTCTGTGTAAACACCTATTAAATTGAAAGGACTTTCAATTATTGGGAGTTAATCCATATCTATTTCTGAACTTTTCCCAAATCCTTGTTTCTTCTCTTTGTCTTTCTGTCTTCCTGGAACTCCAGGAAGAATTAACCATTCTTCTTCAGTGCTTCTGCAAAGAACAATTTTCTTTATATTGTATTTCTACTCTAATACATTACCTACTACTTATATGTCTCTTGTCCCCTATAGGCTGTGAATTGTTTGTGGACATTATTTATGCTCATATTCCACTATGAGTTCAATTCCTAGTAAAAATTCAGATTCAGTAAATAAACATGGTAAGGAGTAAAGAAGAAAGGGAGAGGGGAAGAATTTTTTTCCTTTTGCCATTTGATTACTGATCATCACCAGAAGGATGTTAGGAGAAAAAACTTAGGTGACAAAACTTTGCATGGTATGGGCATGGGTCACAATACACCCTGTTGTGCATGGTAGGCCTAGCCCAATCCAGTGAAGGATGGATCTGGCATGTACAGAGAGTCCTGTGCCCTGGGACTAGAGATCTGGAGCAGGAATCCTTTATCACACATACAGATGACCTTTACCTAATCTTGGCTTCCCCTCTCTGCACCTGTTACTTGGCCCAGCCTCTCCTAACCTCTCTGTACCACCTTTTCCTGTTCAGACCAATTCCCAGTCTTTCAACAGAAGGAGACCAGTCATGGGGCAACCAAGTTAAAACCTAGTCTCCCAAGAAACACTGAAGATGGAGGGGTTTAAAGAGGACACTATGGCGGAAAATCCAGCTCTAATTGGCAAAAATGAGGTAGTTCAATAGGTTATATGCTCCAAATAGTTGTTCCCTCTGGTGATACAGCAACAAAAAGTATTCCTGCTGTGCAGACCTGGAGCTGCTGCTGACTTATCCCTGAGATTGCTCACGTACCTGAGAACACAGTGTAGGAATGAGGGCCTTAGATTAAAATACACAAAAATACAAAACCAGAATATTTATATTATTTTAAAAAAAGTTAAAATGCACAAGATATGTCATTTGCACACAGCTAGTGCAGTTGGCATCCTGGAGAAAGTGGGACCCTAGGTATAGTCATCCAAGGGAGCCAATAAATAAAATTGTATTGGCCCAGAATGAAGTGGGAGTGAGCTTAGAAGCAGCAGGTCTGCAGCTGTTCCCTTAACCACCCCTTTTGCCTATCATCACAACCCACTGCTTGGGACAGTTCTCAGCACTCTATCCCAGGAGGGGATTATGAGGAGACAAGATGCTGAAAACCCTGCCTTACCTCTGAGATATTTCCTCCCACAGAAGGTAGTGGCTTGTGGGTTGGGTCCATCAATCTGGTCTCGTGCGTAATCTTTTCACTCTAGCATGGGAAATATTATTCCCTATCTTTCTTTATGAGTAAAACAACTTCCCTCTCCAGGCCACTTTCAAAAGCTGGAGATTCTGGGGTTGGAGACTCAGATAAAGCATGTAGGGAGGGTTACCCCACAAAGCCCTCAGGTATATTTGGATAGAGTATAATTGGAGCTCCTTTGCCTCACCCCTTCCCACCAAGAGGGAAGAGGGGGTGACGCTGTGGACCCTGGCCTGAGATATATGGCAGTGCCAGCTGCCCCTACCCACCCTGTCCCCACTTTCTCCACTCTGCCAATTGATGCCTGTTCCTCAAAACTTTCTGATCACAGAAGGATAGCCCCCACCCACTGTGGCTCAGTTCTGGGCCTCTGGGAGCATGGCAGGGCTGTGGATCTCTTATTCCTCTTCCCGAAAGTAGGCTGGCCTTCTCTGTGAGCTGGGAGCTTGCTGGGCCTTCAGTAGACACGAGGCTACGATATGGTTGATGCTCTGGCAGAAGTGGCACTTCTTGGGCTGGGTGGCTGTTTGCATTCCTTGGCATGATGGTCTAGACCTCCACAGTTGTAGCACCTGTCTCCTTTTGATCTGCGTTTCTGCATGTTCTTCCCTTTGGGCCGCCTCTCGCTCCCAATACAGAACACCCCACCAGGCTGGTGACTCGCAGAGATTCAGGCCCTTGGCGAACTTCTTAAAGGTGAACTCCACGGCCTCACCGTCCTTCAGGCTCCGGAAGCCCTCCATGTGCAGCTTAGTCTGGTGCACAAAGACATCCACCAGGGGTCGAGTGCGACCCCCGCGTGGGCGGTCATGGGCAGGAAGCCGAATCCCATGCGCAAGTTGAACCACTTACAGATGCCGGCTCCGTGCAGCAGCTGCGGCTCCACGGGCGCCCTAGCCGCATCCTCCTGCGGCTCCTCAGGCGACTCGGCGCCGCCACCTGCAAACTGCTGGTTTGACCCAGAGCCCATGGTAGTCGGCTGAGCCCACGGTCCCGTGCCCCAGGCCGGCCGGCTGCTGGCCCCAGAGAAGTCCGGAGGCAGAAAGAGTCTTTTTTTTTTTTTTTTTTGCGGTACGCGGGCCTCTTACTGCTGTGGCCTCTCCTGCTGCGGAGCACAGGCTCCGGACGCGCAGGCTCAGCGGCCATGGCCCAAGGGCCCAGCCGCTCCGTGGCATGTGGGATCCTCCCGGACCGGGGCACGAACCCGTGTCCCCTGCATCGGCAGGCGAACTCTCAACCACTGCGTCACCAGGGAAGCCCCCAGAAAGAGTCTTAATGAGGGGAAATAGTTGAAATTACTTGCTATAATGAGATTTTGCTTTTCTACACCCCCTTTCAATGAATAGCCTTGTAAGTAAGAGTCTGGAACCTTCCTATCTGGGTTCGGATGCTGCCACTACTACCGCATAGCTATATAACATTGCACAAGGCATTTATTTTTCTGTACCCCAGACTCATTATTTATAGTATTGGGTTACTAAAAATAACCTATCTCACAGGGTCCTAGTATGAATTAACTAAATAGGTATGACAGAAATAATTTAGAATGGTTCTTGGCACATAGAAAGTACTACAGAAGTGTTTGCTGTTATTGTGACCCCTGTTTTTGAAAGATAGAATTTCTTGCATTGCAAAGTTTGGAATGCCAGATACTACTACAGCATCAACTTCCCTTTTAGAAGAACTGGAAACACTCCAGGACTCACTTTTAGCCAGGGTGCTCTGCACTTCCTGAAGTGATGCTGGCCACAAAAGCAATGCTCATACAAGATAATGAAGTACCACGTGATTGCAAAGTCAAGAATATCTAACCCCTAAAAACACCAAAAGGAAATTGGTTTAGATTTGTCCTATGCTTGAGAGCATAATTGGTATGAGGCAGGCAAAGATCCAATTAATGGGTGGCCCAGGCAATGGAGAGAAGATTGTGGGGATGGGAGGATGGCCCCACAGAACACCCGGACTCAGCTATGACATTCCTGACAGCTGCACACAGGAGCTGGCTCCAGGACCTGAATCCAAGTTTACAAATTCTTTAAGTTAAAAGTGATAGAACAGAGGCAACTGAACCCATGCTACACTTTTATTCATATAATAGCAACTTAACTCAGTAAAGTCTTTTGAAGTTTACAAGGACTCTTTCCAATATAAAATCTCAGTAATTCACCAGTGAAAGATAGAGGGCATATATCTTCGCTAAAAAATTCATAATATAAAAATAAGTATTAAGAGGATGATACAAATTTACTTATCATCCCCAAAGTCATTTCCAATCTTTCACCTCTTATCCAATGGATACAGTTTTTCTTAGAGAAAACATCCTGGGTCGAGAAGTTAAGAAACAAATTAGGAAAAGTGGAACTATTGAAAGGGTCATATCAGCTTGGTAAGAAAAATAGTAACGGCACCATAAGCATGGCTCCAATGTTTGGATTTGAGTCTACTCCCTCAGCCTGTACAGAAAGTCATGGCAGACACAGCTCCTACAATGCTATGGTTTGCTGCTTCAACCCCACCCCAAACTCTGATTGAATCCATTCCAGACTCCCCCTTGCCCAAGCTGCTGCTCAGCACTACCTACTGCTCAGTGAAGATACTCCCAGTTGGAAGTGGTAGTTGAGGGGCAAATAAGATAGCAAGTTCAATTCAGTTCAACTTAATTGAATTAAATTCAGTTAAATGTGTATTTATTGAACTCCTTATAATACAAATTATATAAATGTGCTAATTCATATAAATGAACTAGGTTCAGGATTAGGGATATAAGAAATGAATATAAGGTACTATTTCTACCTTCAAAGAGCTCATAATTTAATGAGTTAGACATATGTAAAAGTATTAAGAGCCAAACTGCAGGGTGACTTTTAAGAGATATAAATGTAATAAAATGGGCTATGAGGGCACAGAAAAAAGTGCTTATTTCTAATGGGGCAAGACAAGTACCCTGTGATATAGTATCTCATTTAACCCTGTGAACTCATTAAGGTGGAAACTATCCCCATTTGAGAGATAGAGTAACTGAGCCTGAAACAGGCTGCCTAAAGTTATGCCGGAAGTAAGTGAGTGAACTTAGACTTGAACTCAGGTCTTCTGAAGCTAAAAGCTTTTGTTCTGTTCCTCACTTCTTGCTGACAGTCCTGATCTGATTGGGGACCTGTAAACTTCCATCGTAGGGTCCCTGAAACCCTATACATTCCGTGGGAAGGCAATGCCTTGTCCTTACAGGGGTCTGAGCCTACCCTGATATTACTTACAGTGGGAATTACAACATTTCGGTGGACTTGTGCATCTGGATTACAATAAAGGCAATATTAGGGAGATATAAATCCATAATAATCCATAAAACACTCAATAAGAAAGAGGCACAGAATCTCAGAAATCAGTCCAGGAATGGGTTCTGCTCTCTGCTCTCACGTGATGCTTCTATATCTGCAGCCCCTGTTGCAGCCTCCAGCACTGTGGCAGGTCCGTGAAGTGGTTTTCTCAGGGAGAACAAATGAGTGCTGCTGAACCGAGTGCCTGTTGCAGAACCATCATTCTATAGACTTTTTATTTGCAGTGCTCACCTTAGGAAGTTAATGCTTCTAAGGGATGCCTAGGCAAACTGCCAGTTGATTTTGCTTAACATTAATATGTGTTTCTGATTTGGTTACTATGGTTACAGACACTTCCAGTGTTGGCTTTCACTCAAATCAGAGGTCCCATCTTTTATACATCGTGAGTGTTGCACTCTGACCCAGCATTCCAATCTGGTCCCATCCAAACAGGGACCCATAACTTCATGTTGTAGTCTTCAAGGGCAGGGGGTTAGGTAAGGGGGCCTTATTTTTAAAAAATGTTTTATGATATACTTTTATAATTAAGTGAAATGCTGCCTTCTGAAAGGAAAACAGGATATTTTTTCCTAATAGGAGCCTGGGATCCACTTCAGGTGAGGGCCATTTACCTCAAATGGTACACATTTTACCTCCACGGGGAAAACTAGTTTTCTTTGCAATACTCCTCCAAAGTAATCAGAATTCAACAGAATTACTCTCCTTCATCACTACATAGTGGGGGATCCCCAATATCATGACTGGTTGCAACTTTGTCTATCATCACCCAAGGCAGAATCGCCACCGGCCCGTGAAATTACTTCACCCGATAGCAAGATGACCTTTATAACTGCCAGCCTTCAGAAAAGTGCCTGGGGAAGCCTTAGCCCATTCTTCCGATCAGATGCCTAGCTGGCTCTGCCTTTGATACATTAATCATTCAGCGGGTGCCAGCTCTGATGCTGTGAGATTTAAAACAAGCATGTGCTTTACACATCTGCAGTTACCTTTCTGCTCAAGCTACTCAGACAGGAGGTTGGAGGTTGTTGGGAAGGCTGATAATGTACTCCCTGTCCCCTTTTCAAACTGCCCTTGACATTCATTTTTTACTAATTTAATCTGCATACAAGTCTTAGGCAGGGGAGGTGAGGGATCCACTTAGAATGACTGGTCCTAGGCCCCATCGCCAACATTTTGGTCACAATAAAAAGATGCTCTTTCTCATTATACATATTATTTTGATTCATCACTGTTTGCAGTGGCTTCGTTTTGTTCTTGCAGGAAAGGATTACGGAGAATACTTTTACTCTGGGTCTTTAAAATAGGAACCCTTTCTTCTGCTCCCCTAAAACCCAGGCAGCAGGCAGCTCTGGCAGTCCCCCAGAGCAAATAATGACTCGGTATTTCAATATTCATTCTGAACACTATCTATTCCCCTGGGCAGTCAGGCACATGGCCCTCTGGAAATCAAGCAGCAATAAAATCCAGTTTAAGCTGGTCAAGGTTAAGACATTTCAGAGAACGTGCACTTGTTTTTTTCTGCAAGTATAAATCTGACCACACTACTGTCTGTAGCTTCTCCTCAAGAATAGCAAGTACAGCTGCTGTAGTCAGGAAGGGATCTGACTTAAGAAAAAGGGCTCAAATTAATTATTTGCTTGCTTGATAACCAAAACGTTCCCCAGAGCCAAAGTCACAGTAAGGATACCTAATGAGGAAAGAATAGGTAACAATTCTTACTTGCCTGCAGCCTGATTTCAGTTGGGGAAAGTTTAATTTAGTGCTCGTGTGGGTGGGCATGTGCAAATTTGAAGAATAACTAGCATTAACTGTTTATTTACTTGTCCTTTTGGAATTTGGCTTGCAGCCTGGCAACCAGTCACTGGCCAACACTTAGCAAAAGTGAGGAGTAAGGAAAGTTTATTTTAGACAACCCTACTGCCTCTTTCTGCTCCTTCTTTCCACATCTGTGGCATCCCTTCTCCCAGATGCCTCGAGCTATTATGTTCACTCTGTCTCTCAAAATTTGCTCTGGAAAGACTCAGAATAACTCATTTGTTCTAAGTTATGAGACATCATCCCTTTGGGACAATAATGTCTTTTTTATTCAGCAGTATTAGCAAATGAGGCATTCTACATAAATACAATTTCCAGATAAATGAAGATTATACTTTTAAGTGCCAATTAAAAATTAATTGGTATGGATAGATACATTTTAAAATGCATTGTGTGTATCACTATCTTCATATGCTAAGGGTATTAAAAATAATAATTGACCAATTGTGTAGCATTTTACATACTACAAAGTGTTTTCACTTACATTTTCCCATTGATTTTGACATTTTTTAAAGGAAGATATTAGGTTCATGTTTGTAGTATATGAATCATTGTTTCAAGTACAAGTTGCTATACTATAATTCATACCACAATGTAATGCAATGATATCTTTCATGTGTATATACAATTTGCCCCTTCTCAGGGTCCCCGTGTTTTTGCAGTTCTTTCTGGGTCTTTGTGCTTGCCACCTCTGTAGAGTCAGCTCCTATTTCTCATTGCTGGAGAACCAGTATCCAGCAATTTTGACCGTCCATCCTGGTTTACTATTTCTCCTTCAACTAACTGCTTCTATGAATTAACTTATTAAAATAGTGTCTTAGGGCTTCCCTGGTGGCGCAGTGGTTGAGAATCCTCCTGCCGATGCAGGGGACATGGGTTCGTGCCCTGGTCCGGGAAGATCCCACATGCCATGGAGCGGCTGGGCCCGTGAGCCATGGCCGCTGAGCCTGTGCGTCCGGAGCCTGTGCTCCGCAATGAGAGACGCCACCACAGTGAAAGGCCCGCGTACCACAAAAAAACAAAACAAAACAAAAAATAGTGTCTTAAAGTAAGACCAAACAAAGCTATCCATTTGTTTCATCTTGGCTTTGAGAATGACTTTATTTCCAAGATATAAAGCTTTAAAAGTCTCCTCTCTGACTGCATTTTCTCAGACCATGACCCTTTTCTGGTTTTTAATATGCTTCCATACCCAGACTGGACCTTGTTGTGAGCCAAGCCCACAATACTTTTATTTTATTTTATTTATTTATTTTTGGCTGTGTTGAGTCTTCATTTGTGTGTATGGACTTTTCTCTAGTTGCAGTGAGCTGGGACTACTCCTCGTTGCAATGCACGGGCTTCTCATTGCGGTGGCCTCTCTTGTTGCGGAGCACGGGCTCTAGGCGCGGACTTCAGTAGTTGTGGCTCGCGGGCTCCAGAGTGCAGGCTCAGCAGTTGTGGCGCATGCGCTTTGGTTGCTCCGTGGCATGTGGGATCCTCCCGGACCAGGGCTCGAACCCGTGTCCCCTGCATTGGCAGGCGGATTCTTAACCACTATGCCACCAGGGAAGTCCCACAATACTTTAATTAGGATCCCCCAATTGCTTCACTTCTGAGCAAGCCCAACCATCAGCTTCCTCTGATCCTGCCCCCAGGCTGCTGAGCATTCCTAGGGAAATTCAGGACCCCATGTTGAATAGTACATTATGATTTTAAAAATTTTGTAAAAGTAATACATTATTTATAGAAATGTAGAAGATGAATTTTGAGACGGTCTCTTCTCCAGTAAAGGAAATAAATCACTCAACACCTATGTTCCCGAACACTATCTTCGTTGGGCAGTTTGGTGTATTTCTCTTCAATCCTTTTTTTGTGTGTATATGTGCTCATGCATGTGTGTTTGTGTGCATTTAGATAATACTTTTAATTTTGCATTCTTCTTCTTCCACATGTTTATATCATTGGCATGTTCCCTTGTTATTGTATAGTTTTTCTACCCATCATATTTAATGATTGCATAATATTTTGTCAAGTAGTTATAAATATTTTCAATGTAAATCATGTCTCCATTATTAGATGTTTACCTTCTTTATTATGGTTTGTGACATTGTAAATAACACTGCAAAAACCTTTTTATATTTGTACATTTTCTCTAATTAGGATTATTTCCTAATTAGCTCCTCGAGTTAGAATTACTGATCAAATGGCAAGAACTTTTAAAAAACTTAAAGTCGCTAGGAACTTACATCTTTCCTTCACTTAAATTTTTATCTTTTCCTATTTAATATGCTCACTAATTGATCATTTATCTTGTGTCTACTTTGTGTCAGGGACTAGGGAGACCAAGAGGAAGAAAACATGGTCCCTGCCCTCAAGGGATCCTCAGTTCAAAGTTATCCCATGATTGGTTCCACAATGAAGTATTTACGTGGTGGTGACACAAGGAGAGAATGGCTAACTTGACAGAGGAGACCAGATGTTTGCCTTAAATTTTAAAGAATGAGCAGGAATTCACCAAACAAAGGCACAGACCCTGAGGAAGAACGTTGTGCTCAGAAAACTACAAGCACTTCATTTTCATTTGAACACAGTGGGGGAACCACTAAAATAAGAACACCTGATATAATGTATTGCAAGCTAGGTATTGAGTACTTGCTAAATGTTTTGTAGACATCATCTCCATCAGTCTTCACAACAACCTGTGAGATAGGTATTATCAGCCCCATTTTACAGATGAGGATTACTTAGTCACTGAATACTGATAGGCAGCAGAAGTGTATCTGAACCCAGGTCCACCTGACTGCATAGCCAGAGGCCCTATTCGTCATGTTTTAGTACCAGGTAGATTATAATTCCTGCTAAAGAGTATGGCTTTTTTTTTTTAGTGCAGCAGGACTGATTATTCCCTCTTCTGTACTCTTGTCAGACCTGTACATATTTCTATTACAGCATTCATTATACTTATTTCTAGGGTCTGTTTGCAAGTATGTCTTCTCCATTAACCTGAGATTCTCAAGTGTAAAGGTTGTCTCTTATTTATATTTATCTTCTCAATGACTAACTCAGGCTCTAGAAAAGTGCAGAGATGAAATCAGTGTGAATGAATGAATTATTGGATAAATTTGTGAATTTGTAAGCCAGCCTGCAACAGGCCCTTTCTGTCTTGCAATTGCCAGTCATTTATATTTTAGGAATTATCTGTTGTTGTTAAACACAACCATTATTAAAAATTAAATTATATAAACATATAATTAAATACATTATATTAAAAGCACAGGTAGCACATTGTCAAAATTCATAATTTCTTAATTATTTTACTATTACTTATGCCCTTGTGTTTATTTCATTTATTGCCTCTGAATGGTGGAAATAGTCTCTAAAAATGAGCTTCTCTTCCAACTCTGCCTTCACATTGGTATCTTACAATTGCCTGTAGTGCTGACTCTTTCTTTTCTCTCTCTTTTTTTTTAACATCTTTGTTGGAGTATAATTGCTTTACAATTGTGTGTTAGTTTCTGCTTTCACTTTCTTCTCTTTTGAAATTCCTCCTTAGCTTTTGTGGTATTCATTGTTCTGATTTCCCTGTTTCTCTGACTATTTCTCTTTCCTTTGCTTGTTCCTTTCTGTCTTCCTGTCTTTTAGAAGTTCTTTCATTGGTCCTCTTAAATTCTCTTATTTTTTATTTCACCTACTTCCAAAGTGTCAATTTCTATCTCTGTAGAAACGACTTTCTCATTTATATCTCCAATACTAGCTTCTCTTTTTGGCTCCAAAATGCATATCTTATTTCCAAATACCTGCTGGGTATCCTGATCTAGATATTCTAGAATAATTCTTGAACCACCATGCCCATCGCATGCTTGAGACCAGCCCCCCACACCCTTGTGGTCATTCTGACTTCCATGATCAAGTTGATGGTGACTTCTTCATTTTATTTAGTTACCTAGGCATGGATACTTAGTGTCATCGTTGTTTCCTTCCCCTCAATCCCCCTGACATTTTTCTTAAAATATTCATCTGATAGTAGTCTTCCTTATGTTCTCTTTTCTACTGAATATTGTATAGATGAGATAGCGTGACCGCATTTTGCCTTGTATTGCAGTTATTTATGCACTTGTCTTATATTTCTTAGATAACAAGTCTTTTAAAAGGCCAGAACTAATTTTTAGAGTTCTTGGTATTCCTTAGAGCATCTAGTAATATTATACATAGTAAATGCCTTATCTATATTCATTGAACTTAATTGAGTGACAGCCTGAGGGAGCTCTCTTATGATTAAATTGTATGGATTTTATGAATATATTTTGGTGTCTTAAAGGCTTCCTTTGACTAATTTCAAGTTCTTGGCTAGGGCTTGCATAATTGAGAGGACAGATAAATAACTTCAAAGTAAGAATTTGAAAGCAGTAAGCTGAATAATGGCCCCCAAAGATGTTGACATCCTAATTCTCAGAACCTATGAATATGTTATCTTACATGGCAGAAGAAACTTTACAGATGTGATATAAATGATCTTGAAATGGGGAGATTATCCTGGATTTTCCACTTGGGGTGTGTCCCATGTAATCACAAGGGCCCTTAGAAGGGGAAAGCAGGTGGGTCAGAGTCAGAGAAGGACATATGATGACAGAAGCAGAAGTTGGAGTAATGTGGAGCCAGGATCCAAGGAATGCAGGGATCTTCTAGAATGTGCAAAACACAAGGAAATGGATTCTCCCTGAAGCCTCCAGAAGAAACGCAGCTTGGCTGATGCCTTGATTTTGGGCTTTTGACCTCTAGACTGATTTTGGACTTTTGATCTCTAGAACTATAAGGTAATAAAGTTGTGTAGTCTTAAGTCTCTATGTTTATGATAACTTTTTATAGTAGCAATAGGAAATTAATACAAGGGATCTTGCTGGAATGTACATTTTAATCTGAGACAAAGCCAAGGAATCAATTCTTAATTGTGGAATTTCAAGTATATCTGTAAGCTGGTTGGAGGGAGTAGGTCTTGGCCAATACATCCATACATTATAAGATTGGTTGGCCGCATGACAAGGAATTACTAGAAAGGCCTCAGGGGCAGAAAGTGTTCATGTGTACACATGATGTTCTGATCAGGAAACAACGCATCATAACCCCAGGAGCCAAATTAGCCTTCAGAGAATGAGAAATCAGAGAGCTAGAGGCTTCCCAGAAAGTACTCTTTTTATTAGAGATAAAGACAGTAGAGACTAAAGTGTGAAGTTAGGCCTTTGTCACAATTACCTCATGGCTGCACTGGGACCAGAATCCAAGTTGCTTTAGTTCTAGTTCAGTGTTCTTTCCTCTCCACTTCACTTTAACCACCCATATATTCAAACCACTGTTGAAAAATATCACCTTTCATTCTTTAGCAAGATTTTGGCTAATGTGATCATGTATATTAGTTACCTGTTATTGTGTAACAAATTACCCCCAAACCTAGTGACTTAGAACACATTGATTATTTCTCGCTACCATACAACCCCGCAATCCCACTACTGGGCATATACCCTGAGAAAACCATAATTCAAAAAGAGTCATGTA
>NC_041229.1:21272204-21293867 GCF_002837175.3 Physeter macrocephalus | reverse complement strand
AGAGAGTGGCAGGGACATATATACACTACGAAATGTAAAATAGATAGCTAGTGGGAAGCAGCTGCATAGCACAGGGAGATCAGCTCTGTGCTTTGTGACCACCTAGAGGGGTGGGATAGAGAGGGTAGGAGGGAGGGAGACGCAAGAGGGAAGAGATATGGGAACATATGTATGTGTATAACTGATTCACTTTGTTGTAAAGCAGAAACTAACACACCATTGTAAAACAGTTATACTCCAATAAAGATGTTAAAAAAAAAGATAACCACAATGCCACTATTATATGTAAATAATAATTCCTTAATATCAAATATCCAGTGTTCAGATTTCCATGATTATCTTATGCATGTTTTTTTATATTTTGCCCAAATAAAGTCTATACACTGCAAAAAAAAAAAGAACACATTGATTATTTCTCACAGTTTCTGTCAGTCAGAAACTCAGAGGCATCTTGACTGATAATTTCTGGCTCATGGTCTCTCAGGTTGCAATCAGGATGGTGGCTGAATGGGGCTGGAGTAACCACTTCCACGGTTGAAGTTGGTATTGGCTATTGGTGTGAGGCCTCTGTTTTCTCCATGTGAGTCTCTCCATAGGGCTTCTTGAGTATTCTCATAACATGGTGGCAGGTTTCCCCCAGATCATGAAATATAAGAGAGAAAGAGGTAGAAGCCTTCCTTTTTATGATCTAAACTCAGAACTCATATAACATCACTTCCATTGTATGTGATTTATTAGAAGTGATTCACTAAGTCTGGCACACATTCAAGGGGAGGAGGATTAGATTCTACCTTTTGAAGGGAGAGTGTTAAAGAATTTTTGGACATATTTTAAAACCACCACATCATGCCTTGAACCTCATAAATTCTTTGCAAAAGATATTATTATTCTTACCCCCATTTTAAAAAGTAGGAAAGTGAGGTTTAGAGACCTTAAGAGACTTGCCAAATCTAGTCTTTGTGCCTCCAAAACTATTGCTCTGTTTTATCCTCCACTTTCACTTTTTATTTTCCAATACCGGTGTCCTTATGGAGCAAACACAAGAAGAATATAAAATATGTCCCCCTTTTTCCTACATACTTTTGTGGCTCATTAAAAAGAAGCATAAATTAAAATGAAGTGTTTTCTGTGAACATACATTTTCACCTTCAATTTATTTCCCACCCTCACTTCATCTTGTTCTCCTGCCCTGCAATGAAAAGATGCTGCAGTAAGATGGCCATGCAGAGTGTTCTATGGCTGTCAATTACCGGGGTGACAAGGAGAGTGATTCTTAACAGGGTACACAAGCTTCCTTCCTCCAAAGCACAGATATGCTCCATGAGAAATAGATGTTGTGTCATTTTAATCCCTATGGTTAGCTGCCTCTCCTTAAAGTTCGGTGACTCTATCCATGGTAAAGAAAGAAAAAGCAATGTATATTGATCCTCTGATATGTCCCAGATATGGTGCTTTATATACCGGTGAGCTCCTTGAGGGTGAGACTTATTTACCTATGTCTCTTCCTTCTCGTCTCCCAAATTCTAAACAGTGACGTTCCATGGGGCTTGATTTTTACATTTCTTCCCTTATCCATCTATACTAACTTTTGGATGAGCTCATGGCTTTAAATGCCCTCTGTATCCCAATAGCTCCCCAATTTATGTCATCAGCCTGGATCTCTCCTCAGCACTGAACACTCACATATCCAGACACCTACTAGACATCTCTGCTTGGTGTCTTAAATCCAACCTGTACAAAACTGAACTTCTGACTTCCTTTCCCTTTAAACCTTTTCCTTACCAATCATAGTGAATGATGCTAATATTCATCCAGTTGCTCAGACCAAAAGTCTTTGGAGTTCTTTCTGACTTTTCTGAAGTCCTCTCATACCCACATCCAATGCATCAGAAAATTCTATTAATTTTATCTTCAAAATTTTATCTCAAATCCAGTGACTTCTCAACACCTCTATCACTACCACCCAGTCCTAGTCATCATTCTTCTCCTAACCTGTCCTAACTTTTCCTTCTTCCATTCTCATCTGTCTTCCTCCAGTCTAGTCCCATGCAACAGTCAGAGTGATCTTTTGAAAATATAAATCCATATCTCATTACTCCCCTGGTCAAAATCCTCTAGTGGCTCCCCACAACACTCAGAACTTCTTTCCAGTGTCTCCAAGGCCCAACACACTCTGGCCCTTTCCCACCTGTCTGAGCCCTTTTCCTGCCACACTCACCCTTGCTCACTTTGCCTCAACCACAGGGCAGTCTAGCTTTTCCTTGAACATGCCAAGCACACCCCCACCCCAGGGCTTTACAAATCCTCACACCTCTGCTGGAATGCTCTTCCACCAGACAGCCACTTGGCTTTCTCCTTTACTTCATTCCAACTTCCGCTAAATGTTACCTTCTCAGAGAGGTCTTCCCTAGTCACTCTATTTAGAACTTACTCTCCCCCTACCTTCCCATCAGTCTCTGCACCCTTATTCTGCTCTGTTTTTCTTTATAGCACTGATTAATTGTGCTGTAAACATATTATACATAAATATTGGGTTAAGTGTGATTTTTGCTTATGTCCTTTGGTACAACATAAGCTGGAGCTTTGTTTTATTCACTAGGCTAATAGTAGGTGCTCAGTCAACATTTTCTGAATGAATGAATGAGTAAATGAATAAATTAATCTTTGTATCCTGTGTCTAATCTCAAATCTGTAATGTAAAACCTGCTCAATAATATTTACTTGAATTATTTCCCTTAATGCTCCTAACTAACTTCAGATGTAAATAATTTTCTCACTTTACAGAGACATTATGTAATTTGCCTAAGGGCACTCAGCTGAGCAGAAATTTGATTCCTGATCTCTGCACTTTAGAGCTTCTGCATTTCCACTTCCTCCTAGGGTTTCCATTTCCTATGCTGCCTACCAGGTCTTGGGATGGCTCAGATGACAATGAAAAGGCTCCTCTACATTGTGTTCATATGAGAAAGCTAAGGAGAACTCAGGTGGATGGGATCTGGGTCTCCATAGTAACCCAAAGAGACACTTGGCAAATTCCAAGTACCAAGTCTTCTGATCGATGAGGGCAATAGCATTCTTGTCATTTCCTCCTCAAAGAGCTGTTCCAGAGTGCATCCTAAGAGTTTTTCCTGTACCTGGGCAATCAACAACACACTCCAAAGCTGTGGTCTGAGGCCAAGTCTAGATGGCCTTAGAGCCCACATTCCACTGTGGTTCTCTTCAGATCTCAGGAGGAGAGATGGTGGAAAGACAGGGTACATATTAAATGACACTCTGCATACCTTAGAAAGCTGTGGGTGGGAGTGACGGTAGGAAACATCAGTGAGCAAAATCAATTACTTTTCCACAAGTCTTCATGTCAATAAGCCTTGCAAATAAGGCTATTTAGTGTAATTATCATGTACTTTGTAGCTATTGCTTCCAAGACTGCCCAGTCTAAAAGGCTATCTTCTCCATGAAGCCAACTTCAGTTACTCCAGCTCAAACTAATCATTTTATCACTTGCCATCGGGTTTTATATTTTGTCCTTCAATTATAGAGTTCTTTGATACTGTTCTTGATTCTTTAACGGGCACATAGCTTGGCTCCCTAACAGGATTGCCAGCTCCTTGAGAGCAGGGACCACAGCATATATTCCTCTGTTGTCCTCACAAAGCTCTTTCCTTCCCCTCTCTTGTTTACTATAATCTACATATCAGTTCATCTCCATGGAGATTCCTGAAATAATCCAAGCCAAGGTAGAGAGTATTTTAGGCGGCTTCCTACCCCACTCTCCTACATCCCATCTCAACCAGGTTTTATATTCTAGAATTCACTGTGCTACATCGACCCATTGACCGATATGCCTGGAGGGAGCTCTGGTCACTTGCCCACCTAACCATAGTCTTCCCTGAAGGTCTCCTACATCAGGTAGGAGATCCAATTCTCTTACTTACTGACCCTGTAACTCCTGGCAAGTCATTTGACCTCTTCCAGTCTCTGTTTTCTCTATCTCTTATGGCTGTTTGTGAAAATTAATTGAGGCAGTATATATTAAAAAACTTTTTAAAATATACATTTTTTACTATATTTTTAGATATTTGTAAGGTAATAACAATAACCAAGATTAATAAGATAGTTAGATGTGGTAATAAAATGGAGATTTTATTTCGTACAAAGCTAGCTGACTCATCTGGGCATTATAACCATAACTTTATAAGAAAGAAAACTATCTCAGTGTGGACTTTTCTCTGGAAGTAATTCCAAAGACCAGGATTCAAGTGCAAATACTATATCCCATGAAACAACAGCAGGGGAAAAAGGAATTTATAAAGAAAAGGGAAGGCAGGGAAGAAGAAGTGTGTTATTTCACCAGCTACAAAAGTGGACAAATGAAGCTTATTCCCATGAGAAAACTCCAGGAAAATTATAAAGCACACGCCTTGGAATTATCCCACTCAGGAGTTGAAGGAACAGGGGGTATTAATGCACTCATTCCCATCACTCATTGCTTGCAGACTGGTGGGGGTGAGAAAGTTAATTCCTGGTACTTCCAGCCTGCTTTATGGAGGTGTCTGGGGGTGGTGGTGGGAGCTATAGTGCAGCCTTCTGGAAAAACCCACAGGCACATAACTGGTTAAAATATTGTGATCTATAAAAAAAACACATATTTGGTCTTTGTCACTGTTTCTGGCGCAGAAATCCTAAAACCATTGGAATTTCTTAAATGATGAGAGTGAAAAAGGTAAGACAACTTTAAGATTTTTTTTAAGTTAATAAG
Organism: Physeter macrocephalus; assembly: GCF_002837175.3. NCBI lineage: Eukaryota > Metazoa > Chordata > Mammalia > Artiodactyla > Physeteridae > Physeter > Physeter macrocephalus. The sequence goes on along the minus strand of NC_041229.1, from coordinate 21,289,108 downwards.
GTGACTTTTGGAAAGTACCTAGGTAACATAGGGGTGGAGGCTGGCCACCACGGGAGCCAAGTGTGTGATTAGAGGGTTGGAACTTTTAGTCCCACTCCCCTGACCTCCAGGAAGGGGAGAGGGGCTGAAGTTTAAATCAATTGCCAATGGCTGATGATTTATTCAATCATGACTATGTAATGAAGCCCCCATAAAAAACCTAAAATGGTTGGGTTTTGGAGAGCTTCTGGGTTGGTGAACACTGGATATTCATGGAGAGTGTGTGCCCCTTCCCACATGTCTTGCCCTGTGCATCTCTTCCATCTGGCTGTTCCTGAGTTATACACTCTTATAATAAACTGGTGATCTAGTAAGTAAAATGATTTTCTGAGTTTTATGAACAGCTCTATTAAATTAATCGAACTCAAGGAAGGGGGTCATTGGAACCTTCGATCTATAGTCAGTCAGTCAGAAGCATGGGTAACCACCTGGATTTGCTATTGGTGTCTGAAGTGGGGCTGCGGGGACAGTCTTGAAGGACTGAGCCCTTAACCTGTAGGATCCAATGCTGTCTCCTGGTAGATAGTGTCAGAATTGAGTTGTAGGCCACCCAACTGGTGTCTGAGAATTGCTTGGTATAGTGGGAAACATTTCGCCCAAATGAATAAATTAGGCATCATATTTTTATATTCACTATTTAATTATATCTGGGTTTCATAATAACTTTATGAGTTATTTATGAGAAAGTATTATTATTATTAAAAGCCAAATTCTACAGATGAGAAGCCTGGCGCTAAGTTATGAGTTAGAATGTCTTGTTTAAAAGGCAGAAAATAAAGAATTAATTCTTTTAATCTGAAATGCGTAAGTCACAGAAAACTTATAATGATAAAAGCTAATATGGATAATATAAGGATAAAGATAATATAAGGATAATAAAGGATAATATAGTCAACAATGCCTGGAAATCAGAAACAAAATTCCTTTTCTTTAGTAAAGGGCATTTAATATAAACTTAAAAAAAAAGGTTATGGGTGCGTCAATTGTTCTTAAATTGTTTTTGTAAAAATTTTGCCATGTTTCCAGCATTTTTATGGAGGCTTAAGAGGAAAAAATTACTCTGTGAACATTTTTTTCTTAATAAGGCAAATAAATAAATAAAGATGAAACTCTGTGTATGCCTCTGAAACCCAGATAAGGGTTCCTTTGTAACTCTCACCAATATAGAAAAATCTATTTAAATTTTCTCACTTCCCCTTTCCTTTCAAACATGATCCAGTTAGCCTTGGCTCCCACCTCCTCCTTCCCCAGTTATAAAACCAAACAGAATGTTTGTACTGAAGGGACAAGTCTGTGCAGTGACTCAGAGGAAACAAGTGTTTATAAACCATGTTTCACTAAAGCCTCGGCACAAACATGGCTGTTGCCCAATTCCAGATTGGACGGGGTGAAATTCAGTAGTATAGCCCTGGCAAAGCAGAGTGTTGGAGGAGTCTAGCTGGAAACAAGACCTGGGCTGCAGGAGGCCTTGAGGCAACACCACACCTTGGAGATCTTTCATCTCCAAAGGTCAAAACAAAAATTGCTTAAAACTAAGTCAGACAAATAAATGTTTGGGCTTTGCTGGAATGGCGTATTCTCTTTGAATTTTCAGTATAGTTTGGCCTGGTTGCAGCTTCCTTGCTGGTGAATCTCTATTTCACTGTGTCCATGAGCTGTGTTCTTTACATAATATTTTGCCCTAGGGCCTACACTGACCATATCTGCCTGGAATTCAAAAGGTTGCAAGGATAGTTTGGTTTATCTCTGAAGTCAGTCAGATCTAGTTTTGACCCTCAATTCTCTGCTTTATACTTTCATTTGACAAATATTTACCAAAGAATTATTTTGTGCCAAGCATGGTTTTAAGTGCTGAGAATGAGTGAGCCAGCAGGATAGACAAAGCCCCTATTCCCCTGGTCTTCCATTCTAATTGGAATAAACAGGAAAAAAAAAAAAAGAAAATGAGAACACAGATTATTTCACAGTGATGGCAGTAATGTCATGAAAATACAGTAAGTCCCCTGCATACGAAAAAGTTCTGTTCCAAGAGTGTGTTCGTTAAGTCCAATTTGTTTGTAAGTCCAACAAGGTTAGTCTAGGTACCCAGCTAACACAATCAGCTGTATAGTACTGTAGTGTAATAGGTTTATAATACTTTTCACACAAATAATACATAAAAAACAAACACACACAAAAAAGAAAACATTTTTAATCTTACAGTACAATACCTTGAAAAACACAGTAGTACAGTACGACAGCTGCCATCCAGGGGCTGGCATTGAGTGAACAGGCAAGAAGAGTTACTGACTGGAGAAGGGAAAGGATGTGGGAGATGGTAGGCTAAGGAGTGTTAGCAATTGGAGATGGAGGGCAAGCTGCAATTTCACTTACTCCTGACATTGATGGCACAGGTTCTGGTTCCCTGTTGGATTCGATTCCATCCACCCTCTTGAAGAAATGATCCAGTGATGTCTGGGTAATAGCTCTTTTTTTCTCATCATAGATGACATGGTAGCACTAGATTGTGTTCTGAACAGCTGCTGCAACCTTCGTGTACCATTCTACGTTCAGGTCCTGTGTCTTAAAACTAACAGTGCCTCCTCAAATAAAGAAAATTCCCTTGCCATTTCCTGCATCGTGAACCTCTTCGGTTCTTCAGTTACTTCTTCCTCTTGTCTCTCTTCATCCTTTCTCTGGGCCTCCAATTCCATCAGGTCTTCATTAGTATGCTCCTGGTGTTGCAGAGCAAGGAGTTCAGTGAAGTCGTCCTCTTGCAGATCTAGCTCCGGCTTCTCGCTGAGGGTCACTAAGTTAGTGAAGACTTCTTTGGACTCCTCATCCACCTTCTCAAATCCATGAAAATCGTGAACAAACTGCGGGCAAAGGTTCTTCCAAACCTCATTTGTGGTGATGGCCGTAACCTCACACCAAGCAAAGTCAATGTTCTTTATGGCCTCGTAGATGCTATAGTCCTTCCAAAATTGTCGCAAGATTGTTCCTGGTTCATCACTTGCCTTTACTGCCTGACAAAAAGTATGATGTAAAATAATATTTCTTGATTCCCTGGTCCATAGGTTGGATGAGCGACATAGTATTCGTTGGCAGATGCACTACTTTGACTTTGGGATGAAAGTCATCCATGAATGGGGGGTGGCCTGGAGCACTGTCGAGCAGCAAAAGAATGTTGAATGGGACGTCCTTCTCCAAGCAGTATTTCTCTACCTCAGGGATAAAGTGATGGAAAAAACAGTCCTGGAAAATGGCCTGTGTAACCCAGGCTTTGGGGTTACTCTTTCACACAACAGGAAGAGCCCTTGGCTACGTTTTTTAGGGCTCTTGGGTTCTCTGAATGATAAACTAAGAGAGGCTTCAGCTTCATATCGCTAGAAGCATTGCCACTAAACAACAGAGTTAGCCTATCCTTTGCTGCTTTATAGCCTGGCATCAACTTTTTCTCCTTACTGATGTAACTTTGGTCTGGCATCCTCTCCCAGTACAGTCCTGTCTCACCCACATGAAAAACCTGCTCGAGTAAATATGCGCCTTCATCAGTAATTTCTCGAAGTGTTTCAGGAAATTCCTGGGCAGCTACCATATCTGCACTCGCTGCCTTGCCACTTACTTCTACATTGTGAAAGTTGGCTCTAGCCTTGAATTGATGAAACCAGCCATGGCTGGCATTAAAATATGCGCCCTCTGATTCTTCTCCGTGTTTCTCCTTCAAGTCTTCATAAAGGCTTTTAGCTTTCTCTTGAATCAGAATTCAACTGAGAGGGATTGACGCAGATGCTGACCCTGTATCCACACACTGGGAAGTTTCTCCATTTCCTCCATCACATTTCCATGTTTCTTTGATATTATTGTCGACATCATCGGCACATCAGACTTCACATGTTCCATGATCTTGTCCTTGTTCTTTAGAATCGGGCCGATGGTTGAACGATTCATGTTATGAGAATGAGCGATGTCTACCATCTTTTCACCTCACTCCATTCTCTCAATTATTTTCACTTTTGTTGCCATCGTTATCGTTTGGAGCTTCTTAGCAATACCAGCTACATCACTGCTGTTTTTACGCTTGCTTCCAGACATCCTGGGCTTGAAATAAGGATACTGATCTACTGTACTCTATACAGTACTGTACAGTACAGTACACAAAAGCACAACCACTTGTAGAGGATGCACGCATGTGACAATATATGCCAGATGTGTGAACTAACGTGATTGAGCATGCAAACGCGCTTTTGCATCTTTGAAAGTTTGCAACTTGTAGGGTCATATATAGGGGACTTACTATAAATCAGGGATCTTGAATGGGCAATGAGGGAAGCCCTATGCAAGAGGGTGAGGAGGAGGCTCCTATGAAGAAGTGACATTTAAGCTGAGACCTGAATGACATGAAGGACCCTTGACGATAAGAGCACCCCCGGCACATTCATACAAGGTCCTAAGAGAGGAATAACTTTGGCCCATTTGAAGAACAAGAAAGCCCATGAGGCTGGAGCACTGAGAGTGAGGGAGAGGAAGATGAGGTAAGTTGGAGAGTATGGCAGATGAAAGATGAACCGCCATTCTTTGAGACACCTCTCACAGAGAGGTGGGTCTATTTCCCCTCCCCTTGAATCTGGAGTGGCCTCCAGCTGTTTGTGTTGAACCCCAGCGTATGGCAGAAATGATGCTGGGTAAGTTCTGAGCCTAGACTTTAGGATGGCTGACACCTCCATCTTAGTCCTTCTGTGGCTCTAAACTGACATGTGAGAAGGCTGACCACCTACTGGAGAGACCACCTGGAGAAGCCCTGAGAATAAATACATGAAGAGGATGGGGCCAAACCTTCCAGCTGTTGTCCCTGCGAAGGTGCCAGACAAATGAGGGGAACCATCTCAGATCAGCTTAGTTGCCAGCTGAATACCACTGAGTGACTCCAGTAGATGCCTCATGAGACAGAAGAACCATCTGGCTGAGCCTTGCCCAATCCTGACATACTAAATCATGAGATAGAATTCAATGGTGGTTGTTTTAAACCACTAAATTTTAGGGTAATTTGTGTTTCAGCAAATGATATCTAGAACAGAGAGACAGGTTGAAGCCAGGTTACTTTGATCCTTAGCCAGGATAAAGAGTTTGGCCTAAGATGGATGAGGTACCACAGGAGGGTTTAAGCAAGAGGTGTAGGAACTACATTTTAAAACTTCCTTTGACTGCTATTTGTTTCTGGTTTCCTAGTTCTTTTCCTCGTACAAGTAACTGAACTCTGCCTTGGTCTCTTTAACTGTAAAATAAGAATAATATTAGTGTCTACATCATTGGATTGTTTGAGGATAAAATAATATAAAATCATTAACAAGAGTGCCCAACACCTGGTTAAGGGTTCACAGAATGATATCTGCAATTGTTACTGTTTTGCTGGCTCAGCTTCAGAATTGAGAAGACTCTAGCCACACTTAAATTCCTCTCAACAAGTTCAGGAAGCCCTGAGGAGAACTGTATTATTCACATTCCAGTTGGTGCCTCTCATATGCACCAGAAATGTCCAGCAAAGCTGCCATTTTGTATTCTCCACAGCCTCCTCTCCTCCTCTGATATTGGTCCCATGGATCCTTGGAAACAGCAGGCCACATTAGCCTGACTGGATAGCAGCCCAGACCTTTGCAGTCCTCTTCTGTGGCTGCTTTGTCCCCTCCTGCATGGGATGTACCAGGATTCTACCTCTTAGGCTGTCAGTTGGTGGACTCGGGCCATCATCACGCTCAAGTGGGGTAAACAGCCTCGCTCCTCCCCCTTGGAGAAGAAACTGCCAAAAGAGTGATTCCTTGATCTCCTGGATTCCTACAGAACTTTCAATAATGAAAATATATTATATTATGTTGTGTTATGTTATCTATTTCAGTAATGCCTATTATAAGGTGACTTAGTCCAACCACAAGTGGACTATGAACAAGCTCACTTGCTGATAACCTCTCTACTTGGCATCTGCCACCCTTCCCCTTGCGCAGCCTCTGCTTCCCTTGTTTGTGCATTAGGTCAGTTTTTCTCAAGCCTGTGTTGGAAAACATCAGTTCAATTCTTCAGACATGCCCCATTAAAAAAAAAGTGTTCTTGGTTAAATGACTGCTCCTTTCCACCTTGCCATTTCAGAGACTTGCAGTGCACATCTCCATACTAAGACCATGAGACACACTCCAGCAAGAAACACTGTTTCACTTGGCTTAATCCAGTATTTCATAAACTTATTTAATCATAAAAGTGTTTTATTTTCTCCTATGAAGAAATGTTTGAGAGATGCTACATTTAGTTCCTTCCCCACTTCCACAGACTATAAGCTTTCTTTTATTTAATTTTTACCCTGAATCTTTCAATTATAATAAATAATACCAGAATTTTTAATTCTTCTGGGTGTTAGTTTTGTTGCATAGTGAATAGACTGCCTGGGTTTGAGTCCTGAATCCATTACTTATAGCTACATAACTTTGGACAAATTACTGTTATGTAAAATGAAGGTAATAATAGCATTTTCCTCTCAATAGGGCTGCTGTGATGATTAAATGATCTCATGAACAGAAAGTGAGTTCCACATTTTCTGCTCACGAATGTTAGCTGCTATTGCTATAATTATATTACGTTACATTGCATTATATTATTATTACTACTACTATTATTTTAAAAAAGCAGTCAACAGCTAGGGTCTATAAATATTTCTTTCATATAAAGATTTGTCCAGCTTTATCTGAAGCAAGTCATCCTGTTCTCTTCTGAATCAGCACTGCTCTACAGTGTTTGACTTTAGGACAGGTCTATACAGGTAGCGTATTGATATCACTGATATTAATATGAGAAACATGTTAACTAAACGCTTTTTTTCCCCTCCACCTCCTGTATAACACTTCAGCCATTACACAACAAATATCTCCAAAAGAAAGGTTATTGGAGAGGTGTAAGCCTCGTGTTAGCCAACCACTTATTCTAAGTACTCAAGAGTTCTCTAGTTCAGCAGTTCTTACTTTGTTTAGGAGAGCCATGCATGGTGCGGTAAGAATCCGCATTGATCCCATTTCTAAATGAGGTCTTCAAGGCATACGGAAATTTTATTTTTATATTTCTGCCATTGGAAGCAAAAAGACACAGCCTAGTTATCAGGGTAGAGGAAATCCTGATTAGGACCTCTCCAGGGTCAGCAGTCACTGTTAAGCTTCTTCTGTGGAGGCAGTCAGAGCCAGCCTCGAAGAACGGGAGCAGCAGCCCTTTGATTCCAGTCTCCAGGGAGCGGGTACAAGCAGCATTTTTTTGACTTCATGAGAGAAAGTTAAGGCCAGTGTTTTCTTTTTGAAGTAGAGAAGATCAGGGTTGAATTGAATACAGATAGACTACAGTTTATCATAAATTGAAGTTTAGTGATAAAAGAAACACTTTCCATAGTTTCCCTTGATCTTGCTCTATATGGCAGTCTTCTTTAAATTATATGTATAGTATCAACAGCAAAAAGCAGGTTAGATGCTCTGCTCAGCTTCCTGTGCCTTGCCATGCAGACAGCTGCCCCAACAGGAAGGATTCTATATACGGGAAAATATTCAATAAGGCTATCCTTGAAAACTTGAACTTACATTAATGGTGGCTGTACTTAGTACAATCATTAAATAATCAGCTTTATTGACTTTGAAGCCTCCTGATTTAGAAGCAATAAGCTTTCACGCACACCTTTTGACTAATGTAAAGTTGGAAGTGATTTTATAATGCAAAGCACAAGCCTCCTTACAGAACTGTTACTGTTATTATTGTTATCATTATTTTTTTGGCTGGCTTTCTTGCTTGCATTCTCTCCATCCTTGCACAGAACATGATTTTCTTATGACTGGGAAGAGCAGGAGTCCTCAGTGGGTCATTTAACACCCAGAGGGCAGGGCTGTGCCCATCTTGTTCCCACTGTATCTCCAAGGCTGATATCACTCTGCTCTGGCACTGAAGATTGCTTTTCAAAAAGTCAAAAATCAATTTTGAGTCTTTTTAAAGAGCAACTCTTTCTCGAATCCAAAATATGATGCAAATATGAAAAGATGTCTTCTTTCCTATCAATTGTAGTCCTCTTCAAGACAATTTCATATGTTGCCAAAAGCAAGAAGACAAGTATCTCTTAAATGCAATGCAGACAAATTGCCTACTGCTATTTAATGAAAAGGAAACAAAATTGATCTTACTTTGTACTTTTACACAAATAAAAATATTTTTAAACCCTCAGGCCAGAAAACTTCCCTAGAGTAATACTGGAGGATGGCTTCACATTTTTTTCTTTACAAAAATATCAATCACAACTCTCTAATATATGGGTTTTATCGTCTTTTATGCAAAATCAAACCATAAAATAATTGTTAGCATCTATAATATACATAGTCATGTTTTGCAGGAGTTCTCAAAAACTTGTTCTCTAAGATATATCTCAAAGTGAATAAAAATAAAGTTGTAAAAATATTTCTATTGGCAATATATTTTTTTCCTGCTGTTTCACTGAACCAAAAGAGTGAGAGAAAAGATTCACTGGGAATGCATTTGTTAGTAATTTACACATACAGTATCTTGGAATATTTTTCCTGCAAATGACTTTATATTGGAGATGAATCTTCCTACAGCTTCTAATTCAAACCATGTGTTCTGGGTTTAATATCAGGATCATTCTCAACTATCTGGCTTGAAGGACAAGGAAGGACAAAGAGCTCTTTAATAACAATGCAATATAATTATAAAAAGAAGAACCCAAACCAAGAGAAAGATGTTGCCATAAACTTCAATGTCTATGAAATTGGCATTCAGCTTATTTCTATGAGTATCTATGAATTCAGCTTAAAACGTTCTCTGTTTTATCATTACTGGCATCCAAAACACAAGCCACACATCAGCTTTCAAGATTAAGTCTTGCTCTCCTCTTCTTGGTGGTGTGTGTGTGTGTGTGTGTGTGTGTGTGTGTGTGTGTGTTCTTTCCAAATTAATCACTCTTGCTTTGCAAAATACAAAACATAGGATTTATGGGAAAATGGCAAAGTTTGTGGGAAATCATACTGGTTGCCATATACCATAGTCTTGTTAATTTGAAGCAATTTTCTGTGCAGATTTTTCTATTCCCCACCCTCTCATCTGGAAAGCATACATGAGCCTTCCTTAAAAATATGCCAGCAAATATGCCATTCATTTACTGAATCCCCATTGTGGACCCAGCACTGTCATGGGCTCTGTGAGACATCTTGGCACTCAAAGAACTCATGGTCTATTTGGGGTTAGTGGATTTATAAGGAAGAACACTGGTGAATGAAGTGACTTTGTGCAAAATCATGTGCCTAGACAGAAGGCAAATGTTAAATGTTAAAAGGTGTGCTTTCCTGCTTCTATGCCCTCACTCATGTTTTTCCATCCACCTGGAATACCATCTTCTTCTTTTAGAAACTCTACCCATTCTTTAAAAACTGGCCCAATGGCAATCTGTAGGAAGTGTTTCCTTATTACTCTAAATCAGAACTGGTCTCTCTCAGCACTATAGTCCTACATCATTTTTCCCCTAGTACTAATCCTAAGGGAGTTATCACATGCAGGTTCATATTGTAGTTATTTATGTACATGAGCAAAAAAAAGTCCCCTTCAGTTCCTGAGGGCCAAAATTAGGTCTTTTGAATCTTTGGAAGCTCCACGGCATGTAGAACCATTTCACCCATTCATTGAATGAGTGCTCTATATACATTTATTGAATGGATGACTGAATGATCAAATGATTGAATCACAGGCTTTTATACAAAAACTCTAAGGATATTTGTGTTGTATATAACAGTTTGCCAAGACCTTTCCCATACATTATCTTTCTTAATTCTCTAAGGTAGTTATTATCATCATCACCTTACAAATTAGTGAACCAAGGATCAGAGAAGTCAAGTAACTTGTTTAACCACATACAGCAAGTGAATGGCAGAGCTGGCACTCAAACTCAGGTCTTTTGGCTCCAACTCTAGTGCTCTTTCCATTCCTTTATTCTATTTCCTATAGTAATTCATTCTCTATTCACTGCAGAGTTTATTTAAATGCATTTTAAATTTTTAAAACTGTAGATTGTAAGCAGTTTGAGGAAAGACTATTGAGATTATTAGTACTCTTAAAGAACCAATGCAACACCTCATTTTTATACATTTTCATGAATCTGATGCTAGTTGAAGAAACAGTGCTACTAACGTTTCATCAGATGTTAAACATCTAAGGTTGGGGACTCTTAAGGTGATAAGGCCCCTTTCTCTCCAGGAAGCAGTTGTTTGGTCCTTTTTTATCTTATGTCATAGGTATGTCTTTCAAGTATCAAACTGATGTCCATGAATTAAAATGCCCCAATATTTAATACATCAGTTAATTTTGTTATAAATAAGGTTTGCTATTACAGCTTTTCTATAGTATATCACAGTTCTCTAGGACTCATCAGAACAATGGATACTTGTACATGCCTTACAGTTCAAGTTTGGGGTTCTCTTATAGCCAACTGGCTGCAAAGTAATAATATCTATCTGATGAAAAAAATGTTCTGGTAGAGTGACAAGTGGCTTAACTTGGAGTCAGAAGACATGAGTCAACTACCCTTTCTTCCATTTAAACTAACTGTGAGATGCTAGGCAAATCCTTAATATGTGCGGGTCTTAATTTCTTCATCTGTGAAATGAAGAGATTAAAAAGTCTGATCTCCAGCTGTAACATTCTAGGATTCATTTGGTCTTTTGTTCAACAAGAAAGCCGTATGCTTTTTTGTTATAGGGAGATTAATGTTATACAATTAAAACATCTCTTCCATTGATTAGTATGTGAAATTAAAGAAGTTTCTTAAGCTCTCCCTTGGCTTACTCACTTGTAAGGTACAAAAAGTAATAACTGCTGTACAGGATTTTTAAAAGACAGTTTATGAGAAAGACCTTTATACATTTCAATATACTGTACTCATATCTTTGGACCTTGGCTACTCAAACATAAAATATCAAGGATGACATAATTCTCGTTACGCTTCTTGTACCAGTTTTTAATTATTTATTATTATATAAATTTTGATAAATACACAATAATATATATAAAACATATATGTAAATTTTGAAGCGTATAATAGAAATGAACATCTACAAACCCACTATCTAGCCTAAGTGCTAGAACATTCTCAACATAAATGAAACCAAACAATGTTTTTCTCTGATTCAGCCCTCTGCTTTCTCATTCAAATTTGTGTTTTTAACTTTTAAAAATATTTTTACCACATATGTATGTATACCTGAACAGCATATTGTTAAGTTTTGCTTGTTTTTTGGTTTTATAAAAATGACATCATACTGTATGTAATCTGAGACTTCCTGTTTTCCCCACTTAATATTATATTTTTATTATTAAAATTATAATTTTAATATATTAATATTACTAGCTTACTACATTAATCACAATATTATATATTAATTACATGTAATTTTTATATTAACATATAAATCACATAATTTTTGTTATAATTACACAATTTATAGATTTATATATGTTAATTTTACATATAATTTATATATCAATATAATATATTTATATTATAATTAATATAACATTATTATATTATAATTTACATATAATTTCTATTACTATATGACTATATAAATATAAATTATATGTAAATTATAATAACATTATATATTAATTATAATATAAATATTGTAGCTTAGAGAGAGATAACTCATTTTTGCTATTGTATACTATTCCACTCTGTGAATATGCCACACATTATCCATTTTCATGAAAATGAACATTTGGGTTGTTTGCAGTAGTTTTACTATTAAAACCATAAAATCAAAGCGGACACAAGCCTTATGAGGAGACATATTCTCCTGGTGCACATGAATAAGAATTTGTCCCCCTTCTACCCATGCTTAATTTTTCTCCTTAATATTTATCACTATTTAACATTGTGTACACACACATATATCTTGATAATTACCTGGATTCACAACTGGAATATAAGATTCTATTTTATCAACGCCATATCCCCAGTTCTGAGAAAAGAGCACCTTGCAAGGGCTCAGAAAATATTTGTTGAATAAATGAGTTAATGAATGAATAGATGAATAGGGTTTTGTTGCTTGTTTGTTAAGTAAATTATCCTGTTTGGATTTCCTACTGATACAGAAATCAGCATGGAATATTAGAAGGACACAGAGCACACTCTTCTGGGTTCTGATCCCAGATCTGCCACTAACTTTGGGCAAGTTGCTCAATCTTTCTGTTTCTGAGTATCAATGTTTATAGAAAGGAAATAGTAATAATTTCTGGGCACTGTACAAATGTTTTATAAACCCTGACTTGATAAATATTGCTAGTTGTCATTCCTTATAGAAAAAAATCCCACATATTTTTATGGAGACTCAAAAAAAATGAGCACAAGATCAAATTATTTGTTCTGTATTAAGAATTTCTGCAGTTGGGTAGGAAGCCAGAAAGGAAATAACAGACTGGAGAGAATGAGAGAACTGAGTTCCGGGGGCCTAATCTGATACACTTCCTACGCTGGATGTGGGGCAATCAAGTTTTTGCTGCAAAATCAAGCTATTTTTAACTTCAAGAAAGCATAAAGACTTCTTTTTAAGTAGGGCAACGAAGATAGTGTGTTACCCTTTTCAATCAGCCTGCCTAAATGAAATATTCATCTTTTGTGTCAAAATATGAAGTGTTATATATAGTTGGGCACTAAGAAGGGATGAAGTCTTCTAAGGGTAAATCCTTTAAAAGTCCTGGATAAAGTAACTGTAGCAGAAGCATCCATTTATATTGAATTAAGGTTCTATACTCTAGAGAAATGAGATTTAAAAATTCTTTTTTCTTCTATTCTTGTCTCACATCGACAGGCAAAGGCAGAGGTGATGATGTCTGGGGAAGCTTTTCATCCACCTGGATCCAGGGCAGCATAATGGAAAAGACCCCTGGATTTGGAGTTGGTTCGACCCTGTGCTGCCCGAAGTTAGTGTTGGCCTCTGTTTCATCATCTGTAAAGTGGAGTTAATAACAATATTGTCCCACTCTGGTGGTTGTAAGAATTAAGTATGATAATGTGAGTGAAAGCCATTTGTGAACTGTAAAGTACAATGTTTATGTTATGAGATCTGAGTTCTGAGATCTATTGTCTTGAGACTGAAATCCAAGGCAAAGATGTGTATTTGTGTTATGAGAACTAGACAAAAATTGAAGGAAAAGTTTAATTTTTCCCTCTTCCTGTTGCCCTCACCTTTTATTAGATGTTCCTTCTTCCTTCCTCACCTTGTCTTTCCCACGGGTGCCCAGCACTTGTGCTCAGCCACTGCTGAGGGTCTCCTGCACCCAGACCTGGAACCATATGCCCCTGTGCCCTACATGTCCATCCTGTTCCCCCTCCCTTTAGGTTTGGCTCTGCCCTCTCCTTCTTAAAATAATACCAAGGTCTAGCAGAGTGGGAAACAAAAAGATTATTTGGCTTCCTGTTCACTAAGAGCCCAAGTCCTGAGTTTTGCTGTGATCTCTGCGTGAGGTTTATATAGTCACAGAGAACCACTGACAAGACTGAGGAAGAAAAGGTCCACTGGGAAGCTTTAACTTTTCTACAACTTGCCCAAAGGTGTTTTGACACTTTTACGTACAACAGGAACCTCTGGATAAAGCACAGGCCTCTCTCAACCTTTGACGAGGTCTGGGTGACACAGTTAATATGAGATCATTGTTAATAGATGCTCATGGAGTAGTGTTTATGGTTTAAATTCCATGTTTCATAGCCATAGTGAGAGTTTAAATGGATTGGTTAGGAAAAGAAACTTAGTAAATTCCTAAGGGAAAAAAAGTTGTTTCAATTTTTTTAAAAAATTAAATGTGGATTACTATGCATGGATTGGAGCTAGAACTGAAAACCCGCTCTTATAATTCTCTCTTATTGTCTCAGTTTCTCTCTACATTCTTCTTCATTCCCTACTCTATTCTTTCCAGGTCAAATCCTGGAGGAACTTAGCTTGCCTGGCTTAGCTCACCATTACTACCCTGTGGGAGGCTCTTGAATTTATCCACCTAGTGAGTTTCTTCTGGTTCACCCCACCTACTTTTGATTTAACCAGCAGCAAGTACTTTGCAGAGAACAGCCTGTCTCTGACTGCTTAGGCAGGGCTGAGGGTCTGCAGGTTTCCAGTAGAAGAGAAACATGACTGACAGATTCAGGACACTTGTCAGGGTTGTATGAGCACGAGGGAGGGAAATTGCTTTGAGCAGATCCCTGTCTTAGCTTGAGAAGCTTCCCCCTACCACCCACCAAGTCTCAAAGTTGCACATCCCTTTCATCCTCCCACCTCCACTTCGAGCAAGATTGGTTCTGTAGATGAGACACAAATCTCTCTCTCTCTTTTACATATATAATTCAATTTCTCAAAGACTCCGAAAAGGAGTAGGCAAAGAGTTCTTTCTGGTCTTGGGGGTGGGGTGGGAAGGCTCTTTCCTTAAGGGCAAAGCATCTCAAAGGATTTCACTTAAGACTGTTAGAATTTGAGGCCAGTGTTGAATTTCATTTCCCATTTCAAATCCCAGATCCCATTCTTCCACTTAACCAGCTATGAGACCATGAGAAAGTTATTTCATCTGTATAATGGGCACATTGCTAATGTTTACTTGCACACTTTTATAAGGATGAAATCAGGTAACATATGCAAAGTGCTTAACCTAGTTCCTGGCACTTAGCAAGTCCTCAATATATTTTAGTTAGATTTTTATTGCTATTGCTTGATTATTAACTCTCCAATCATGCCATTTAATCAACATTTATTGAGACCTTGCTTTGTGTGAGATATTTTACTAAGGTATTAGATTGGGCAAAAAGTTCATTCAGTTTTAAATAAAAATAAAAGACATTTTTCATTTTCACCCAGAACTTTACCAAATAACGTATTCATTAACTGAACGAACTTTTTGGCCAACCCAATATTTAAGGCACCCAAAAATAATTGAAAAATTTCAAAATTAAAAGTTTTAATCATATGATTTACACTGCTAAATTTTTTATCAAAGTCTTTCTTCACAAATGCAGAATTATATAATATCAGTGAGTTTTGGTATTGCTTTAAGTTATAGACTAAAGAAACTTCCTTAAATGTTCACGATAGTGAATCTGTGTAATTGAGATGAAATTACTCGAAAATAAATTTCTAAATAATGTAAAAGTTTATCATATTTAAATAGACTGGGAAATTATGCCAAAAGAGACATGGTCAAGCTTCAGAGAGCATACACTGCTTAAAAATTTTGAAGCTGTGTAATTTTTATGACATTTCTTCTCAAAATAAACATTTCTTTTCCTTAAGTGAAAAATTCTGTGCTAACTCATATCCTCCCCAAACTCTTCTTGCCCTGCAAAAACTTATCAGTGTGTGCACAGGATGGGAAAAAAAAAAAAAAAAGCTAAGGAAGTAGTTTTCAGTTTCAAGTTTCCAAAGGGTTATTATAAATAACAACCAGTGCATTTGAACAATGGTGTTTTCTAGTTAATTAAATTTCTGCTTACTTGGGAATTAACTCAAATACCCTTTTCATTTTGATCCATTTAAAAATTCACTATAAGATGGTGAATATAGGTGAATCTTTCTTAAGATAATTTGGGGTGCTTGGTCAGAAGCAAGAATGTCAATTCTCATGTAGGCATTCAAGAAACGTTTGTTGACTGTACTAAACTGTAGCTGTACAGGGTACAGAGGAAGAGCCAGGAGATGTGTTAATTCCAGGACATGCTCTATGGACTTTCAAACACTTTTACAGCAACCCACAGTAAAAAAATACATTTTGTATTGCAACTCATTACCAATAAACACACACACGTATCCATATAAATAATTGAAAGAAAAATTTTGCAAAACTAAGCTGCAATGCATTCTGATTATTTTATCCTATTCTATTCTATTTCCTTTTTAAGAAAGAATGTTATCTTTGACCCACTAAATTAATTTCATGACCTATCAGTGGACTATGGCATATATTTTTAAAAATCCTGTTTTGAAAAAGAAGTATCTTATATCAACATGTTTTGTTGTCATTTGCATAATTTACTGAAATATAGAACTCAGGAAAAAAAGTTTTTCTACTTATTTTCTTTAACCTTAGAAAAATGGAACCAAGTTTCTTGGTTAACACTGTCTTTTAAATTTGGATTAAATAAATTAGCTTTTGGTTCCTGTTGCTTAAACAACATCATATTCCTGAAGATCTGACCTTAAAAAAATTGCTAAATTTGATTTACCAAAATATCCAAACGTGAGGTAATTAATGAAAACCTTTGAAAAATAAGAAATTCTCAAAGACTGTAGCAAAATTATAACTTTAAATTGTCTTACATGAAATTAAGATCTAAAAATAATCCAAAAAACACCTCATCAAGCCAATGAATAACTTGAACAAGTTCTAGAATCCTTTCTTCTGTGGATTATTCATTTTTGCTTTTTATTGACATCAGGGATTATTTCTGTAGTATCCTAGTATGTTTCCTTGCTGTGGGGTATACAGTGTACATGTTCTTTGAAACAATTTCTTAACACGAAGAAACTTAGTATGTCAGATCCTTAAGTTTTGGAGAAATTAAAACCTCATTTGAAGATAAAAATAGCTTCTTCCATTTTCTTAGACTCTTTGATTAAGAACTCAATTTGTCGTGAGTGGGGATGAAGCTGGTGGGGAGAACAGAGGTGGTTTTTTTTTTAAACATCTTTATTGGAGTATAATTGCTTTACAGTGGTGTGTTAGTTTCTGCTTTATAACAAAGTGAATCAGCTATACATATACATATATCCCCATATCTCCTCCTTCTTGCGTCTCCCTCCCACCCTCCCTATCCCACCCCTCTAGGTGGTCACAAA
>NC_041229.1:21207374-21270045 GCF_002837175.3 Physeter macrocephalus | reverse complement strand
TTTTTTAATTTTTTATTTCCATTTCTCTAGGAGGTGGGTCAAAAAGGATCTTGCTGTGATTTATGTCATAGAGTGCTCTGCCTATGTTTTTCTCTAAGAGTTTTATAGTGTCTGGCATTACATTTAGGTCTTTAATCCCCATCAAACTACCAATGGCATTTTTCACAGAACTAGAACAAAAAATTTCACAGTTTGTATGGAAACACTAACGACCCCAAATAGCCAAAGCAATCTTGAGAAAGAAAAATGGAGCTGGAGGAATCAGGCTCCCAAGCTTCAGACTATACTGTAAAACTACAGTAATAAAGACAGTATGGTACTGGCACAAAAGCAGAAATATAGATCAATGGAAAAGGATAGAAAGTCCAGACATAAACCCATGCACATATGGTCACCTTATTTTTGATAAAGGAGGCAAGAATATACAGTGGAGAAAAGACAGCCTCTTCTATAAGTGGTGCTGGGAAAACTGGACAGCTACATGTCAAAGAATGAAATTAGAACACTCCCTAACACCATACACAAAAACAAACTCAAAATGGATTAAAGACAGAGGTGGTTTTTAAAAGCAATGATGTGGCTAGTTGTCAAGTTCAGGAGTGTTCTATCTAGGTAAGCTCCCAGGTATTTATTGAGTGCTTGCAAGATTTTTAGCCAGTCACATGCTTCTTAAATTATTAAATATTATGCTGTCTTGGTACGCATTGCAAAACCTCAAATTTCTTTTCCTGCAGCTGCCATGTGGCTCTTTATATAGCCCAAGTGGCCGGTGTTGTGCAACCAAGTCTGAACACTCCAGACGCAGTGTGTTTCTGGTGCCAGAGGAAGTGGTGGGGTTGATCTAAAGGCTTGTGGGAAGTAAATATTCAGTCCACATTTATTCCCAGGCCTGACTCAAAAGGACTGTGTGATTTAAGGAATTACCCCAGCTGTGCTTCCCTATTTCCAGAGAGTAAAACCACAGGGCAGTGTGGGCTAATGTGTTTGCACCTGTCTGGTGTCTGTGCCATTGTTCCTGTCACCCTGAGTCACAGGGCATTAGTGACTGTCTTGTGGGCTGCAACAGTGTAGGGAGGGGTCAGTAGCTCTAGGGCTGGAGTGGGTTGATTCCCATTCAAATTTCAGTTGTGCCATGCTGGCTCTGTAACTCTGGACATGCTCCTTGAGTCCTCCAAGCACTAGTTTCCTTATCTATAAAACAGGAATAATAATACCATCAAGCAAAGTTGTTGAGAAGAGTAAAGAAAATTGTTAAAGGAGCTAAACATAGTACAGTAAGTCCACTATATACGAACAAGTTCTGTTCCGAGAGCATGTTTGTAAGTCCAATTTGTTCTTAAATTCAACAAAGTTAGCCTAGGTACCTAACTAACACGATTGGGTATATAGTACTGTACTGTAATAGGTTTATAATACTTTTCACACAAATAATACATAAAAAACAAACACTAAAAATAAAGAAAACATTTTTAATCTTACAGTACAATACCTTGAAAAGTACAGTAGTTCACGCCAGACACGTGAACTAACTTGCGTGATTGGATATGCGAATGCACATTCGCATCTTTGAAAGTTCACAACTTGAAGGTTCATATGTAGGGGACTTACTGTAAATGCTTATTATGTGCCAGGCACTGTTCTGAGCACTTTTTTGCATTACACATAGGAAGTCAACTAATTATTATTATTATTACTGTGTATATTAATACACTTGTTTTTTTAATTAAAATGTTTTTATTTATTTTATTTTTTATTGAAGTATAGTTGATTTATTGTGTTGGGTTAGTTTCAGGTGTACAGCAAAGTGATTAAGTTATACATATATATATATATATATATATATATATATCTCCATTATTTTTCAGATTCTGTTCCCTTACAGCTTATTACAAAATATTGAGTACAGTTCCCTGTGCTATACAGTAGGTCCTTGTTGGTTATCTATTTTATATATAGTAGTGTGTATATGTTAATCTCAAACTCCTAATTTATCCCTCCCCCACCTTTCCCCTTTGGTAACCATAAGTTTGTTTTCTATGTCTGTGGGTCTATTTCCATTTTGTATATAAGTTCATTTGTATCATTTTTTAAAGATTCCACATATAAGCAATGTCATATGATATTTGCCTTTCTCCATCTGGCTTACTCCACTTAGTCTGATCATCTCTGGGTCCATCCATGTTGCTGCAAATGGCATTGATTTCCTTCTATTTTATGGCTGAGTAATATTCCATTGTATAAATATACCACATCTTCTTTATCCATTCATCTGTCGATGGACACTTAGGTTGCTTCCATGTCTTGGTTATTGTAAAATAGTGCTGCAATGAACATTGGGGTGCATGTATCTTTGCAAATTATGGTTTTCTCCAGGTATATGCCCATGAGTGGGATTGCAGGATCATACATTAGCTTTATTTTTAGTTTTTTAAGGAACTTCCATACTGTTCAATTAATTATTTTTACATTAAACATATAAGCTCAGTTAATTCTCATGGCAACCCTAGGGGTAGGTGTTATCATCATTTTCATTTTCCAGAGGAGACTGAGATTGATTTGTATAAGATGATACAAGTAGGAAGTGGCAGAGCAGGGATTCGAATACAGGAACATAAAACTGTTTAAAAATGATTCTGCTGCATCCAAAATTTATTCAATGGATAGTTAACAAACTTTCCTCACTGCCAGCTGGGTATGAAGCCCTGTGTTAAGTGATATGGGAAAGCAAAAATAAGACGTTGTCACATATAATAGGGAAGAAAAATTTACTGGCTTCCTTATAATGGGGAGAAGTTTATGGAGATTGCTATAGGAATTTGGTGGATGGGCAGGGCCTGGGAGTTAGTGGTGTTGGCTGAGGGTGAGGTAGAATGAAGGGCAAAGTCAAAGATGGTGCTGAGATGTCAAGCTTGGTATATCAGGAGAATGGTGATTCCATTAACAGCATGTGGGGGATCCAGAGGAGCTGGGGTGGCGGTGGGAGTGGATATAATACAGGCAGTGTTGGTTGTCAAACTGAACCTGCAATGAACATATTTGTTGCTTATTAATTCACTCCACTAATATTTAACCAGCATCTATTTTGTGTCATAGACTCTTAGGCAGGCTCTGAGGTCCTCCCCATCCCAGTGTTCACATTTATGGTGAATTTAGAAGGGAAAAAACGTTAAATCAATTAGTTTTTTAGGTGTTATCTTCTCTCCCAATTTTATTTGCTAACTTCTGTCTTTACTAGCTCCTAAAATTAATCATATGATGTGGGGCAGGAGTATAAATGGAGGTCTGGCTACTACAAATGTTTTAATTTCTAAGTTATAAATCAGGAAAACAAATTATTAAATAAAAGATGTGCTATCTTCCTACTTTGACAAGAATACTCCCTATGCCCTTGGAAGTCCAGGTTCGAGTTTACAATTGTTAGTTGTCTTGGAGTTCTGCACTGGAACACAGCAGTTTTGAGAGAGACCACGGTTCTGTGGCCCATCTTCCTCCCTGCCTCAGGCCACTCAGTAAAGAACCTCAGGAGCAGGTGTGGGACACCTTGCCTGTGTGTTTCAGCTTTGTTCACCTCCCACACACTAGCAGCCACTTCTTGTCCATCCTCTGGGCCTAACCCAGTTTGCTCTCAGGAGGACTGATGCAAGAAAGAGGCTGCAATTTGTCCCAGAAGCAGAATTGAGGCCATTGTATAGTGAATTCTAGAGTTCCAAGAACCTGAGGCATGGTCTGGCAGTGGGGACACAGGCTCTGGGTGGACATGTCCTCTTGCTCTGTGGACCTTTTGTCCAGTGGAGAGGAGTGAATGGAGGGGGGCCAGAATACAGCCTCTAAAGTGTGGAGCCCAGGACAGGACCCCACTTGCCTTGTGTCTAGGAGTACTACTGACCAACTGGAATCTTGTTATTTGTGTCTTTACATTTCTCCACTGAACAGCACATATGTGTTCCTACAAGGTCAGCGTGATCCCTGATCTACCTTTTAATACCTGTCATAAACTGAAGTTTTCAAATATTTATTTTCATAGACCTTGCCAAAAGAATAAAAAGAAGAAGAAGAAAAGGCAAAAAGGCATTCAGGACGCTGGTCTTAATGAGGGCAGCTGCTAATAAAAGTTCTCAGGCATTTAACAATCAAACTAAATCAAGGCAGATGCTACTCACTTTGCTGTAAATTCTGCAGACATTGTCTCTTCACATAAATCCAGGGAAGCTCTTAATTTGCATTACTGCAATTTTTAGTTTACTGCAATTTATTTCTCTCATTCCTCCTAATAATCAATTTCCTATATTTGTAATTTGTTTTCATTTCTTAGAGCTGCATCACAGCACCCCATCATTTGCTGTGGATCTCAGTCTGAAAGTCAGAAAATACCAGGTTTTTTAAAAAAAATGTTACCAATGAGGATTCTGCTAATTCAGTTCAGTCCCATGCCCTTCGCCCTCTACACCAGGCATGTGCTTGCCCCTAGAAAGATCTAAATGAATAGGACCTGGTTACTACCCTTAAAGATCTCAGACTTGTGCTTTAGACACAAGTGCTTTAGACAGACATATAAGCATGTCTATTATAATAAATTATAATAAAACACAATAAATGTTACTACAGAGGGCCATGTGAGGAGAGAGGACCGCAAAGCTGATTGTCAGACCTCCTAGAGTCTGAGAAGATTTCCCTGAGGAGCTGGCATTTCAGCTGGGTCTTATAAATGAGTAGACAATGACAATTATTATTATCCATTTTCCTTTTGAATTATTTATTTTTTCTACTTATATACAATTCATGAGATGTCTGGATTTTCTATGCCATTGCCACAGAATTTAGATTTTTTCTATGTTTTCTTATTGTTCAGCCCAGTATCTCACATATGGGACAGAGTTTTGGGTATTAGTGTCATTGTTATAATATGTAAAATGGGAACTAATGCTACATGCTTAATAGAGTTGTTTTGAGGATTCAAAGAAATAATGTGTCTGAATACTCAGCACTGGTCCTGTGTGTGAGTTAGAATTGTGTTTGGTCACAGGCCATAGAACTCAAACTCTCATGGCTTAATCAAGTCAGGGGTTGTTTTCCTGGGGATGTCCTGAGGGGAGCAGTGCAGGGCTGGTGTAGGCACTGTATATAGGACAGTGCCAATGTCCCAGGCTCCTGGAACTCTCTAGTCTGCCTTTCTTAGCATATGGTTTTCTTTTTTATGCTTGTTGAGTCATGACTGCAAGATGGCCACTCCACCTCCATCCTCACATCCAGTTCAGGAAGAAGAAAGAAGGAAGGAAGAATAAAAGGGTAATTCCTTTATCAGGAAAGCAAAAACTCGCCCAGAAATCTCTGTCAGACTTCTCTTTATGTATCCTAGGCCAGAATTTTTCTTGTGGCCTCCTATGACTGTAAGGGAATCTGAGAGGGCAAATATTTCAGCTGGGCATTTTGGCATCAGAAGCAATATTGGGGTTCTCATAGTAAAGAGAAGGAGCACAGATATTGTGTAAGCAGCCAGCAGCCTCTGCAACAGGCAGCACACAATAAACACTCAATAGTTGCTATTATCATGAGAAGACACTCAATAAATGTTTGCTCTGTTGGACTGAAGCTTCTCCACACTGCCTTTCTTGCCCAAGTCACCATCATCTCTTGCTACAGAGAGAGCCTCCTCACTGATCTCTCTACCTCCATTCTTGCCTCTTTATAATCCATTTCTCACCGGGAGTCAAGATGATCTTTTGAAAATGTAAGTTGACCTAAATGTAAGAGCTAAAACCACAAAACTCCTAAAAGAAAACATAGGGTAAAAGCCTCATGATATTGGATTTGGTAAAGATTTCTTGAATATGACATCAAAACATAGGCAACAAAAGAAAATAAATAGACAAATTAGACTACATTTAAGTTAAAAATGGTGCATCAAAGGACATAATCAACAGACTGAAAAGGCAATTGCAAAATGGGAGAAAATATTTGCAAATAATATATCTGATAAGGGGGTCCATATCCAGAATATATAAAGACCTCCTGAAACTCAACAACAACAAAGCAAACAACCCAATTAAAAATGAGCAAAGGATTTGAAAAGACATTTCTCTAAGGATGATATACAAATGGCCAACAAGCGCATAAGAAGATGCTCAGTAAAGACCTCCTGAAACTCAACAACAACAAAGCAAACAACCCAATTAAAAATGAGCAAAGGATTTGAAAAGACATTTCTCTAAGGATGATATACAAATGACCAACAAGCACATAAGAGATGCTCAGTTTCACTAATCATTAGGGAAATGCAAATGAGAAGCAGCAATGAGATACTGCCTTACATCCATTAGGATGGGTGTAAAAAAAATAACAAAAAAACAGAAAATAACAACTGTTGGTAAGGTTGTGGAGAAATTGGAACCCTTATGCGCTGTTGGTGGGAATGTAAAATGGTGCAGCCACTGTGGAAAATAGTACAGCAGACCTCAAAAAATTAAAAATAGGATTACCTATGATTCAGCAGTTGCACTTCTGAGTATATACCCAAAAGAATTGAAAATAGGGTTTTGAAGAGATATTCATACACCCATGTTCATAGCAGCATTATTCACAATGGCTAAAAGGTGGAAGCAACTCAGATGTCCATAGACAGATGAATGCATAAACAAAATGTGGTATATACATACAATGGAATATTATTCAGCCTTAAAAAGGAGGAAAGTTCTTACATATGCTACAACATGAATGAAACTTGAGGATGTTATGATAAGTGAAATAAGTCAGTCACAAAAAGATAAATACTGTACAATTTTGCTTATATGAGGTATTTAGAACAGTCAAATTCATAGAGACAGAAAGAATAGTTATTGCCAGGGGCTGGAGGAGAGGGAAATGAGGAATTGTTTAATGGGTATAAAATTTCAGTTTTGCAAGGTGAAAAAGTTCTGGAGATTGGTTGCACAACAGTGTTAATATACTTACCTTTAATGAATTGTACACTTAAAAATTAAGATGGTAAATTTTACGCTATATGTATTTTACCATAATGAAAAAAAAAATGTCAGATCACATCTTTCTTGTGTACCATCTTCTGGTAGCTTTTCATTGCACCAGAGTAAAATCCAAATGACCTCTCATGACCTATATGTCCCACTGGTTTGTCAACTGCCTACCTCCCCGACCTCATGTGATAGCAATCTCCTTGCTCATTATTTTCCACTGTCACTGATCTCATATATTAAACCTGCTAAACTCATTCCTGCTGTAAAGCTTTTGCTGCTTTTTTCTTTGTTTGGAACACTCTTCTCTAATTTCACACAGTTGGGTCCTTCTTATCATTCAGATCTAAGCTCAAACATTTAATCTTCAAAGAGGAAAGAGATCCTTCCCTAACCCTGTCTAATAGTGCCCTTGCCACACCTTAGTCACCATCTATCATATATTGCCTAGTTTAATTTATTCAGAGCCCTTTTCAATCTGTGAAATTATCTAATTTGTTTATTACCTGTCTCCTTCAGCAGAATCTAAGCTGGATGAGAGCAGAGACTTTGTCTGGTTTGCTACTGTATTCTCAAGGTTGACACATATAGGAATTTAATAAATATCAAACAAATAATTGAATTCAGCAAATATTTACTGGGTTTTCATTATGTTCCAGGCAATGTACTAGGCACCAAGCATAAACAAACATTGTGTGATCAACTTCATAATGATATATCAGTAGGTTATAGCCTTTCACAAGACTGGAGTTTTAAGGGCCACCACCTACTGAGGACCTGCCTTAGAGGGAGAACAGCGTTGAGTGATGTAGGGTGGCCCTGATGACTCAGTTAAGTACTGTAACAAGCATCACCTGAGGTTAGCACAGGTGAAGCCTATAGATTCCCTTGTGTGTTTAAATCAGTTTGAGCTTGATTTTTGTCCCTTGCAAACCAAAGAGTCTTGGCCCATCAATACATAACAGAGTAGCAAAGAGCCATAGACCCTTCATGCATTGTCCATGGATCACATGTACACATGTAAGAAGACAGAGACAATTTTGTCTTCTAGTTCCTCTTAGGAAGGACACAGCATTTATTTAAGAGGGAGAGAACTGAGACAGATGGGTATAAATTAAACTTCTCCACATGTGAAAGGGAAGAATCTCCTTATTAACCCAGTGGGAGAAGAAGAAGGAAGAAGGAAGAAGAAAGGAGGAAAGAGGTGATATTGGAGGCATAAGATGCAAAATTAACTCAACCTCATAATCTTCAAATCATTGGTAAAGTTATTAAACTCACAAAATGCTTGGGTGCAGGTGGATTTGTGGGGGGAACAGGGGTGGAGGTGGGATGTCGTCCAAAGGCTGGGTTTTGTGCCTGGATGGACATGCTATGGAATTGACACAGTAGAATGGAGAGGCAGAGAATGTCCCAGAAGTCACAGAAAATGTGGGGGAAGTTCCAGACTCTTCTCAGGCTGTGGATTTGGGCTCAGGTCATGTTGGTACAGATCTCACAGGGGCAAGGGGCTCAAGATGATATCTGGTCTATACACATATATTTTCTTCTACTAATATAAATATATTCTCAGTACACTACATTTCATTCATGTCTCAATATGAATAAATAGTTATTTATATGTACATTATAGACTTTTGGCTTTATATGTAATTTTTTAACTTAAATTTTACACAGAACTTTTCTTCTGAAGCTTTTCAGGCTATTTTAGAAATTTCAGTGTATTTTATACATTTCAACCTATTTTAGAAGCTGCATCCTTATGTTCTATAATTGTCACAGGGTTGTTATGATTATACCCACTTCCAATGTTTTCACAGGAAATTGTTTTCCTTCTAAAAATATGTCCCAGTGCCAGAACCTGATATAGAGATCTGAGTCAATGGTCAGTGTCAACTCCAGAAAGAAATGTTATGAATTTCTAACATATTGTATAATCCAACCTTTCTGAAATGACTTATGCTGTTTTAAAAGAAAGAAGTAACCACAGTGCATGCTGTGCTCCGTGGTTTGTCACCGCCATGGATCAGAAGACAGACACTGGCCAGATCTTGGACACGGGACCGAGTCAAAGAGGACCTGGGTACAGAGTTTCTGTCTCCTTGCGGAGTGGCTCACGGACCTCGGGCTGGAGGACACAGTAGTTAAGGATGCCGGTTGAAGCAGGTTCTCATCCTTATTATTCAGTTTTTTGGTGCTACAAAGCATGAAAAGATGGAGGAAATATGTTTTCCACGGAGGTGGTTGAGAGCACTTTGGTTCAGTCTTAGTTTCCTCCACTTTAGGCCTCCTTTCTCTTTAAACCTCAGTTTCTTCATCTGTAAAATAGTGCTACAGTCATGGTTCCAGAAGCCTACGCAGAATACCAAAATGCGTGGATGCTCTAGTCTCTTATCTAAAACGGTATAGTACTGCCTGCCCTCTGAATCCGTGGGTTCTGCATCCGCAATTCAACCAACCACGGATGGAAATTTCAGTTGGTTGAATTTGCGAATGAGAAAACCCTGGATAAGGAGGGCTGACTGTAATTAATACCTACCCTGTAGAGTTGTAAGGATTAAATACTAATAAAGCATTTAGCATTTAGTACTTAGGGGCCTCTCAGTAAGGAAATCTATTACATGTTATTAGTATTACGGTCAGTGCATCTATGTTATTATTCATTGGTGTGAAAAGGCAAATATATGGAAATAATGAGAGGTTACAGTAAAAACAAACAAGATGTTGCAGAGTCGTCTATGCAAAAGCTACTCGCATCATATAGATGATTCTATGTAAATGTTTTCAGTTTTGTCTCATTGCTACAACTATAGTAGGTAAAATGAAAATTATTTGAAAAATCAAATTTTCAAAATTAGTTAAGCTCTAAGAAATCATGATATTGTTATGTTAACATAATAATTTTATGTACCACTGTTCCGCACTTCTCCCCTGCTCTCCCCCGCCCCCCAATTCTATTCTTTCTGCTTCATGGAAGGCAGTATATAATGTCATATTGATGGTATGGGCTTTAGGGAGACCAAAGTTAAAACACAGGCAATTGCTAAACTTTCTGGATCTTTTTCCTCATTAAAATGGGATATTCCAGGACTTCTCTGGTGACACAGTTGTTAAGAATCCTCCTGCCAATGCAGGGGACACGGGTTCAAGCACTGGTCCGGGAAGACCCCACATGCCGTGGAGCAACTAAGCCCGTGCGCCACAGCCAGTGAGCCTGCGCTCTAGAGACCGTGAGCCACAACTACTGAGCCCGCGTGCCACAACTGCTGAAGCCCACACGCCTAGAGCCCCTGCTCCGCAACAAGAGAAACCACCGCAATGAAAAGCCCGCACACCGCAACGAAGAGTAGCCCCTGCCTGTCACAGCAAGAGAAAGCCCGCACGCAACAACAAAGACCCAACATGGCCAAAAATATAATAAATAAAATAAATAAATATATTTTAAAAAATGGGTTACTCCAACTCAACTACTCAGTGTTGTAGGAATTTAGTAAGAAAATGCCTCAAGTTATTATCGAAGGATCTACTATGTGCAAAGTAGTTAATAAATGGTTGTTTTATTAATTATTGAAATTTTTTGCTGCATGCTAATGAGTGGCAACATTCTAGCCTTTCAGATGGATTATTGAATAATGTGCTCAAACATCTTGAAAGTATTGCTGTTATCAAGATGCAGCTTATAAACAGTACAGATGTTCACAAATTGGGCATTGGTTAGATCAGCATTTCTCAAAACATGGTCCAGAGATTGCTGAGGGTCTCTTTATGGGGGTCCTCAAGATACTTTCACAGGATGTGGAAGATCAAATTCTCTTCTTAATAATACTAACATTTGTTCTTTATCCTCTCATTTTCTCATGATTTTTCTGGAGGCTATATGACATGTTATATCACAAGAGATTGAATGGAGAAGCAGATACATGAAATTAGCTGTCTTAAGTGAAAATTTAGAGACATTTGCAAAAATGTAAAACGATGTCACTCTCTCCACTAAATTTTTTGAAATACAGTTATTTTTCATAAAATGTTATGTTAACACGTAATTGGTTTATTATTGACATTTTTAATGAATGAATAAAATATTTTAAAATTTCTCAGTTAATTTCTGTTATGTAAATTACAACTTGTACTATTCTCTAATAGGATCATTTGTCTTTGTTTTATCAGCAAGACAAGATTGTGTGGTCCTTCAAGGCAGAGACCAACACTTAAGATTCTTTTGCAACAATTATAGTACCTGACAGGGAGTTCAATATGTTGTAGGCACTAAATAAACACTTGAAAGATGTAAATGTTGCATCTCTTTTTCAGAAGAATTATCCCATTAATTCATTCCCATTCCATGTTAAAACCTTGAAATTTCTTCATTATTGTGTCATGAGGCAGGCCTAGAAGGAGCTAGAGAATTCTTAATATCAAAATATTTAGTTATTCCTGCAGTTTAAAAAAACAAAAATAAGCTTCTACAATCAAATATAGATATGTATTACTTAAAAACAAAACAAAACAAAACTTTCTCACTGATTCATTAGCTGACAGATTTCACACTCTGCGGTGTTAACTGCCTTATTTATGTCTATTTTTCCATTTGAAATAGAAGTACTAAAGAGAATGCAAGGCAAGACTGAGGCTATCCTGAAGGATTGTTGATTTTCTATATCAACTCCCACGCTCTGAGGACTCCTAGAAGAGAGGGGAGTGAGACAGAAACCTACTGAGGGCTCAAGTTTATATAATTGTTAGCTGGTTAGGAGGCTGCTGGAGTATCACTGACAGGTGAAGCCCATGCTCTGACAGGGCAGTGGCAGTGGAAATGAGAGTTAGGGCCAGTTTCCAAAGCTGGATTCAGGTTTTTGGCTGAGCAACAGAATTTGATGATGGCTGGGTATGAGGGTGGAGGAAGAGTTGAGGGCGAAGCACAGATTTCTAAGCTTGGGAGACAGGAGATTGGAAATGCCATCAGCAGAGTCAGCGACAGAAAGAGCAGGTTGAAGCCTGGTGAGGAAGTGATATAATGGACTCAGGTAAGGACAACTCTTGAGCGTTCAGTCTGGGACTCTTGTGCTGCTTAACTTCTTAGACTTTCCTCACCATCAATGGATATTATTCTCCTAAAGACTTGCCTCCACGCTGCTCCCTGAGGGTGGAGAATCTCTCTGATTCCAGCTTCCCTTGATTTTATTTACATGTTCTGAGTGTCTACTTTCTCCGTCTTTTAAGACCTGTTAGAAAGATTCCAAATTACTCCCAGCTTCTTCCTATGACACTTTCTTGGAAATCGTATTAGATCATCCGTTTGTCCAATTTAGTATATGAACTGAGTGTCCTCTATTTCCATCTATATTCAAAGATTTTAGATTGTGCTTAGATTATGAGCTCCTTGAAGACAGGAAAACTGCCTCTTCTGACAGTTGGTGACAACCAGTGTAAAAGTCTTGAAAGCAAATGAAACCATATTCTAAATCAGGGGAACACTGCACTGATTTTCAGAACCTGGAGAATGGGAATAAACTCTATTTTGTAATGGCTAGAACCCCAGACTGAGTCTCAAAATAATCTGATTTATTGCAGTGGCTCCACCCCCTATTAGCTGTGTAAATCACTTAATCTCTCCAGGCTTCAATTCATTCAATTATAAAATTAAGTGTCAAGATAATCATATAAAGCAAGGTGATGTTAATAATAATCATCATAGTAATATGTATTGATTATTTACTATACCACAGGCACTGTGCTAGGCATATACATCATCTCACTTTCTTATCAGCAATCCTTTGAAGTAGGTACTGTTTTCACTCCCACTTTACAGATGAGAAAACTGAGGCTCAGTGCCCAGGTTCACAAGCTAGTAAGTGTTGCATCTGAATTCAAATGTGGATCTATCAAACTTCCAAGTCTTTGCCCTTATCCTCTAAACCACTGCTTTTCTAGGTCCCTACTACTTCTTTCTGCATTTTCAAATTTGAAACAACAACCAAAAATTATAATGAACAGGATCATGGTGATTCCTTCCCCCCTTGCCAAAATCAAACTGCTGAAGAGCCAAACAGTCTGAAAAAAAAACTGAATAAGGCCAATTCTTGATTTTAGTTAATCCTCCAGCATGTTGGGAACCCAGCCTTGTACTGAGGAAAGATGGGCACTGCCCACATCCTGTTAGCACTGTGGGGGAGGATGGGGAATTGAGAGGGTGTTTTTCAGGCTCCCTGTGGTGGTGAGCCGCCACTGTCCCTGCCTCCAGTTAGAGCTCCTGATTCATACAGAAAAAAGTGTTGTGGACATGATGCAGACATCACAGTGCTGGTGTGAAGCATAGGTGGGTGCGTTGGTGACTGAGGACTATTGCCCTGGAAACCTTCCCAAAGTGAGTTTAAGCTAGTGGATGTTGGTAAATGATAATTACTACTGCAGAGGAGTCTAACCTCTGTGTCAAAGCAATAAGTTTGGAAAACTACACCCCTCCTCCCCAAATTAATTCAAGTTCCTGAGCACCTCCTAGGGACCTCCTAGGGGCCAGTCAGAGTGGTGGGTATTGGGGACAGGAAGCTGAACAAGACATCAAGTGTGCCCTCAGGAGCTGTGGGGGAGGGGACAGACACGTCACACATACCGTGCGCTGAGCACCCTGCTGAGGGAAGCACAGTGCACTGAGAGCACAGAATAGGCTGAGCCCAAAAATAGTTTCAAGGAGGAGTTAAGCTTACAGATGAAGGTCCCTAAATAGAGGCGTAGAGTTCACTTTCCAGACACTCACAGCTGAACTAGATTGTAAACCAGCACAGCAATTGTTTTCTTTTTTTGGATTTATTTATTTTTTAACATCTTTATTGGAGTATAATTGCTTTACAATGGTGTGTTAGTTGCTGCTGTACAACAAAATGAATCAGCTATACATATACATGTATCCTCATATCTCCTCCCTCTTGCGTCTCCCTCCCACCCTCCCTATCCCACCCCTCTAGGTGGTCACAAAGCACCGAGCTGGTCTCCCTGTGCTATGCGGCTGCTTCCCACTAGCTATCTATTTACCATTTGGTAGTGTGTATATGTCCATGCCACTCTTTCACTTTGTCCCAGCTTACCCTTCCCCCTCCCCGTGTCCTCAGTCCATTCTCTACATCTGCATCTTTATTCCTGTCCTGCCCCTAGGTTTTTCAGAACCTTTTTTTTTTTTTTTTTTTTGTGGTATGCGGGCCTACCCCCGCTGTGGCCTCTCCCGTTGCAGAGCACAGGCTCCGGACGCGCAGGCTCAGCGGCCATGACTCACGGGCCCAGCCACTCCACGGCACGCGGGATTCCCCCCAGACCGGGGCGCGAACCCGGCTCCCCTGCATCGGCAGGCGGACGCGCAACCACTGCGCCACCAGGGAAGCCCCTGTTGTTTTTTTTTTTTTTTTTTTAGATTCCATATATATGTGTTAGCATACGGTATTTGTTTTTCTCTTTCTGACTTACTTCACTCTGTATGACAGTCTCTAGGTCCATCCACCTCACTATAAATAACTCAGTTTCATTTCTTTTTATGGCTGAGTAATATTCCATTGTATATATGTGCTGCACCTTCTTTATCCATTCATCTGTCGATGGACAATTAGGTTGCTTCCATGTCCTGGCTATTGTAAATAGAGCTGTAATGAGCATTGTGGTATATCTCTTTTTGAATTATGGTTTTCTCAGAGTATATGCCCAATAGTGGGATTGCTGGGTTGTATGGTAGTTCTATTTTTAGTATTTTAAGGAACCTCCATACTGTCCTCCATAGTGACTGTATCCATTTACATTCCCACTAACAGTGCAAGAGGGTTCCCTTTTCTCCACACGCTCTCCAGCATTAATTGTCTGTAGATTTTTTGATGATGGCCGTTCTGACTGGTGTGAGGTGATACCTCCTTATAGTTTTGATTTGCATTTCTCTAATGATTAGTGAAGTTGAGCATTCTTTCATGTGTTTGTTGGCAGTCTGTATATCTTCTTTGGAGAAATGTCTATTTAGATCATCTGCCCATTTTTGGATTGGCATTTGATTAAAGAGGCTGTCTTTTCTCCACTGTATATTCCTGCTCCTTTATCAAAGATAAGGTGACCAGATGTGTGTGGGTTTATCTCTGGGCTTTCTATCCTGTTCCATTAATCTATATTTCTCTTTTTTCCAGCACAGCAATTTTTATGCTGCTCTATAAAAGAGAGGTTGATGGATAGGCAGAGGTAGCTCGGAATTGAAAAATGTACCATCAAACCAGAGCAGACCCTCTAGGGTCTTATGAGTATCTGTTAAAGACTGTCTATTAAGAACCATGTATTTTCAGAAATTAGGTCACGAACGTGTATGACAAGACTTTTGTCATAAATGACAAGACAAGACTTTTGATATAACAAGACTGTAGAAATGGAATTCACCATTGTACTACCTTGGACCTTTTGTTCTATCTGCTATAAGGTGTACCAAGTCTAAGACAGTTCCAGGTAAGCCTGATGGCTCCCCTCTGCAAATCAAATAGGGACCCAGGCTAATGAGATTCCACCATCTTTAATACGTAGTGCCCAACATTGTCTTGGGCATGGACATCTGGCCATGGTAAGGAGAAAGAGCATGGAGGATCTTATATAAGAGGATTTTACAGGATAGGCTGACCAGGAAGTGGTAAAAATCACCTCTGGTCACATTTAGTCTCTGGGCTACTACTAAGTGGCCAAGAGCATCTGGAAAAGGCAATCCAGCTGCGAGCCCAGGAAGAAGAAATGGTTTAATGAACAGCAAATAGTTTGAACCAGAACAAATGGGGATTGGCGGACTAAGCCGTAGTGCCTTTTGAAGATCCACCTGGAAAGAAGAAGAATTTGAAAGGAAGCGAACAAGATAATAACCTCGATTGATGGTTTAGGTTCTCCTCCACCTCTCCCAGGGAATAAAGCTGAGTCACAAAGCAACAAACATCTCCACATTTTGCAAGCGGATTTTGTAGACTGAAATCTGCAGGAAATCTGTATGTCTATATGCAATTTATACCTCTCGTGTAACCTATGCATACTTTATAGTATATTCTGATTATTATGTTTCTTATGACATCATGTTCAAATGTCACCCATCTCTTAATGATAATAATAATAATAATAAATTGCTAGTACATGGAGTCTAATTGAGTCTTGTCAACAAAACTATCAAGTAGCTACTATTATTTTAAGAATTTTGCAGATGAGGAAATTGAGGCTTAGAGTAGTTGACTTATGAGCAGTTAATATAAATCAGTAAATGTTACTCTCCTGCTTAAAAATTTAGTGGCCTCCCATTGAGATTAGAATAATTTAACCTCCTTACTTAGGCTTTCATGTCCTCCATAATATGGCCCAGCTTATTTCTCTTTTTTCTTCCCCTCCTTCACTATGCTGTAGTCTCGGGGACCTTCTTTTTGTTTCAAACCCCAAATTAGTCTTTTCTTAGAGCCTCTGGACTTTCTATTTCCTTGGTCCCAGGTGCTCAAATATCTAGATAGTTTTTGTCAATCAGGTTGCAGATAAATTCTCATCTCTTAGAAGAGGCCTTTCCTGGCCATCCTATTTAAATTAGTATTTTCCTCCTCAGAGTCATTCTCTGTCTCCTTTCCCTGTATCAACTTCTTCATGGAGCTTGTCATTCTCTGGAATTATTTTACTAATGCACCCTATTTGTAGTTTCCCCCTCTAGGTTGTAAACTCTACAAGAGCAATGTCCATGGCTGTTTTGCTCTTTGCTGTGCTCCCAGAGTCTAGAACAGTATGTAGCACAGAGGACAGAGTAAATTCTGTTGAGTGAATGAATAAAAGAGTAACTTGACCCAAGTTACAAGATTAGCAAGAGCTGCTATTCAAACTTAGTTCTTTCTGATACCAAAAGCAGCTTGTAACCATCTACTATTATGTCCAGTAGACACTCAGAATCACTGTTGATTGGACCCAGCAGCAATGTTCCCAGAGACAAAAGACAAGGACTTGATAGATCTCAACTCCCATTAGTGACCTCAGGTCAGGATACCCCATTGCATGCTCTGTCATTTGTGACAAGCTCCACAACCCTCCAAGTCTGAGCTTCTCTGTCTATAAAAAGTGATAAAATACCACTTATAGTTTTTGTGGGACTTAAATGAGATAAGCATATGAAAACTTCATTGAAGACTCTCAAACATGATATGAACATTTGTTTTTGTCAGAAAGAAAAAGAAAAATACACATTTTCTTCCTCAGTCCTTTCTGTGCAGTGTTTTTTTCAAATTTTTTTCTTCCAATTTTATTGAGATATAATTGACATACAGCACTGTATAAGTTTAAGGTGTATAGCATAATGATTTGACTTATACACATCATGAAATGATGACCACAATAAGTTAAGTGAACATCCATCATCTCATGAATACAAATATTAAAGAAATAGAAAAAAGTTTTTTCTTTGTGATGAGAACTCTTAGGATTTACTCTCTGAACAACTTTCATACATAGCGTTAATTATATTTATCATGTTGTACATGATATCTCTAGTACTTATCTTTTAACTGGAAGTTTGTACCTTTTGACCACCTTCATCCAATTTCCCCTTCCCCCACCCCCTGCCTCTGGTGATCATAAATCTGATCTATTTTTCTATGAGTATGTTTGTTTGTTTGCTTTTGAAGTATAATTAACCTACAATACTATATTAGCTCCTTTTACACTACATAGAGATTTGATATTTCTATATATTTTATTTTATTTTATTTTATTTGTGTGTGTGTGGTACACGGGCCTCTCACTGTTGTGGCCTCTCCCGTTGTGGAGCACAGGCTCTGGACGCACAGGCTCAGAGGCCATGGCTCACGGGCCCAACCACTCTGCGGCATGTGGGATCTTCCCGGACCAGGGCACGAACCCGTGTCCCCTGCATCAGCAGGCGGATTCTCAACCACTGTGCCACCAGGGAAGCCCTGATATTTCTATATATTTTAAAATTATCACCATAGTAGGTCTAGTTACCATCTGTCACCATACAAAGATATTACATAATTAAAATATTACATAGTTATTGATTATATTTCCCACACTGTACATTTCATTCCTGTGAATCGCTTATTTTGTAACTGAAAGTTTGTATCTCTTAATCTCCCTCACCTATTTCTTTCCTACCCCCAAACTCCTCCCCTCTGGCAATCACCTATTTGTACTCTGTATCTATGACTCTGTTACTGTTAATTATATTTATTCATTTGTCTTATTTTTCAGATTCCACATATAAGTGAAATGATACAGTATTTGTCTTTCTCTGTCTGACTTACTTCACTTAGCGTAATACCCTCTAGGTCCATCCATGTTGTTGCAAATGACAATTTGATTCTTTTATATGGCTGAGTAATATTCCAATATATATCACATTTTCTTTATCCGTTTATCTATTGATGGGGATTTAGGTTGCTTTCATATCTTGGCTATTTTAAATAATGTTTCTATGAACGATGGGGTGTACATATCTTTTCAAATTAGTGTTTGTATTTTCTTTTGAAAAATACCCAGGAGTGGAATTGCTGGATCATACAGTAGTTCTATGTTTAATTTTTTTGAGGAATCCCATACTGTTTTCCAGAGTGACTGCACCAATTTACCAGTTTCCACCGACAGTGCACGAAAGGTCCCTTTTCTTTACATCCTTGCCAATACTTACTATTTGTTGTCTTTCTGATAATCACCATTCTGACAGGTGTGAGGTGATATCTCATT
The DNA here is from genome assembly GCF_002837175.3 of Physeter macrocephalus. Lineage (NCBI taxonomy): Eukaryota > Metazoa > Chordata > Mammalia > Artiodactyla > Physeteridae > Physeter > Physeter macrocephalus. The sequence goes on along the minus strand of NC_041229.1, from coordinate 21,251,362 downwards.
GTGGCTTTAATTCGCATTTCTCTGATGATTAGTGATGTTGAGCATCTTTTCATGTACCTGTTGGCCATTGGTATGTCTTCTTTGGAAAAATGTCTATTCAGGTCTTCTGCCATTATTTAATCAGGTTGTTTTTCTAATTTTGAGTTGTATGAGTTAGTTTTATATTTTAGATATTAACCCCTTTTTGATACATCATTTACAAATATCTTCTCCCATGCAGTAGGCAGCCTTTACATTTTGTTGGTAGTTTCCTTTGTTGTGCACAAGCTTTTTAGTTTGATGTAGTCCCATTTATCTATTTTTTCTTTTGTTTCCTTTGCCTAAGGAGACATATCCAAAAAAACTGCTAAGATCCATGTCATAGAGCTTACTGCCTATGTTTTCTTCTAGAAATTTTATGGTTTTAGGTCTTACATTTAAGTCTCTAATCCATTTTGAGTTTATTTTTTGTATATGGTGTGAGAAAGCAGTCATTTTGATTCTTTTGCATTTAACTGTCCAATTTTACCAATACCACTATTGAAGAGGCTGTTTTTTCCTTATTGTACATTTTTGCCTCCTTTGTCATAGATTACTTGACCATGTAAGTGTGGGTTTATTTCTGGGCTCTCTATTCAGTTTCATTGATCTGTGAGTTTGTTTGGGGGCCAGTACCATACTGTTTTGATTAGTGTAGCTTTATAGTATAGGTTGAAATCCATGTGATACTTCCAGCTTTGTTCTTTTATCTCAAGATTGCTTTGGCTATTTGCGGTCACCTGTGGTTCCATATAAATTTTAGCTCTGTGAAAAATGTCATCAGTATTTTGATAGGGATTGCCCTGAATCTGTAGATTGCCTTGGGTAGTATGGTCATTTTAGCACTATTAATTCTTCCAATTCATGAGCACAGTAAATCTTTCCATCTGCTTGTGTGATTTCCAATTTCTTTCATCAGTGTCTTATAGTTTTCCAAGTTCAGGCCTTTTCCATCCTTAGTTAGATTTATTTCCAAATATTTTATTCTTTTTGATGCGATTATAAATGGGATTGTTTTCTTAATTTCTTTTTCTGATAGTTCATTGTTAGTGTACAGAAATGCAAGATATCTCTGTATGTTAATTTTGTGTCTTGCAACTTTACAAAATTCATTGATTAGTTCTAGTTGTTTTCTGGTGGCATCTTTATGATTTTCTCTGTATAGTATCATGTCATCTGCAGGCAGTGATAATTTTACTTCCTTCCTTCCAATTTGAATTCCTTTTATTTCTTTTTCTTGTATGATTGTTGTGGCTAGGACTTCCAATACTATGTTGAATAAAAGTGGTGCAAGTGGGTGTCCTTGTCTTGTTCCTGATCTTAGAGGAAATGCTTTCAGCTTTTCACCATTGAGTTTGATGTTTGCTATGGGCTTGTCATATATGTGCTTTATTATGTTATGTTCCCTTTATACTCACTTTGTTGAGAGTTTTTATCATACACAGATGTTGAATTTTGTCAAAAGCTTTTTCTGTATCTATTGCCCTGATCATGCTTTCTATTCTTCAATTTGCTAAAGGGAGCTGGGTGCTGGAAAGAGGGGTTTGGCATGCAGACCCAGGGAGAGGACAGCTCTTGACTGTGAAAAGACAGCCTGAAGGGACAGGAGCAAGGGATACCACAACCGGGAAGGTCTATGGAAAAAGCCTGAGACACCAGGGCATCATAGCTGAGTGGTATGCAAGGGGCGGAGCCGCCATTATTAAACCCCTTCCCAACCTGCCAGCTTCTTCTGCCTCAGCGGGCATTGGGAGGGGCTCCCACCTGAGTGGACCCACCCACCCCTTGGGCCGGGGTCACCTCCTCCTGTGTAGGCTCCAGGGACCTGAGAGTTGCCCACCCCAAAACCCCCTTGGGAATCAGCCCTGGGTGCCCCTGCCTGGGACAACAGTCCACCGAAGCTGGCAGGGTCAGAGGGCTAAAGCATGTGGTTGGAAAAGCAAACCCAGGGAGAGAAATGCAGTTGGCTGTGCGGATACAATAGAAGGGACGGGAGTGGAGGGACGTGAGGCCAGGAAAGCCCCTAGCAGAAGCAGGGTCTGCCTAGAAAGCAAGGCACCATTGTTGAGAGATGTGCAGTGGTGGGCCAACAGTATTCCCATACACCAGCTCCTACCACTGCAGGTACTGGGAGTACTCAAGTGTGCTCCAAGCAACTGCTGCTTTCGCTCCCACTCACCTGGGCAAGGATCAGATGCCTGAGGTCAGCACACACGCAGAGGTGGGGTTAAAACCAAAACTGAGTCCGAAGGGTGGTGCAACTAAGGAAGAGAGACACAAATCTTTCTATGCAGCAGCACAAGCTGTGAATTAAATCCTCAAGATCAGCTGAGTAAACCTGTATTTGTGGAATACCTGAATACACAAGTGTTTCAACATCTGAGACCAATCTAGCCTTCACAGCACTGGACTTTGTGGGCAAATACACACAGGAATTGGGCCAGATCAGAGTCTGAGCTGGCCCCACAGTGTCCACAGCAGGTCCAGAGACCTACCTAGAGGTGTATGTTCTGTTTTATTCACTTTGTTGTTGTTGTTGTTGATGTTGTTTGTGTGCCCCCATATCTGCTTTATTTTTCATTCTTTGTTTTCATTAGTATAATCCTTATCAATTGTTCTCCTATTAGAATTCTCCTGTTTGGTTGTCTGGTCCCTTGGTTTTTTTTTTTTTTTCTGTGTGTGTGTGTGTGTGTGTGTGTGTGTGTGTTGTATGGCTGTTGCTGCTGTTTGTTTGCTGTTGTTCTTGCTATTTGCCATGAGCTTTGTTTGTCTGCTTTGTTTTGTTTTTCGTTTCTTTGTTTTGTCTTTCTTTTTTCTTTTCTTTTCTCTATTTTTTATTGGGCCACACTATGTGGCTTGTGGGCTCTTGGCTCCCTGACCAGGGGTCAGGCCTGGGTCTCCAGGGTGGAAACATAGACTCCAGGATACTGGAACACCAGAGAATTCCAGGACCCAGGGAATATTAATCAGAGTGTGCGTTCCTGAGGGTATCCATATCAACACCAAGACCCAGCCCCACACAACTGCCTGCAGGCTCCAGTGCTAAACACCTCACACCAAACAACCAGAAGATAGGAATGCAGCCCCTCCCATCAGTAGACAGGCTGCCTAAAATCATACTAAACTCACAGACACCTCAAAACACACCACTTGATGCAGCCCTGCCCATCAGAGGGAAAAGTCTTAACTCCACCCAACAGAGCACAGGCACCAGGCCCTCCCACCAGGAAGCCCACACAAGCCCCTGGACCAAGCTCATTCATCAGGGGGCAGTCAACAGAAACAAGAGGAATTATGACTCTGCAGCCTGTGGAAAGAAAACCATAAACACAGTAGGTTAGACAAAATGAAATGACAGAGAAATACACTGCAAACAAAGGAGCAAGGTAAAATCACACGAGACCAAATAAATGGAGGAAATAGGCAAGCTATCTGAAAAAGAATTCAGAGTAATGGTTATAAAGATCATCTGGGAAATATAATGGAGAAAATACAAGAAAAGATGAACAAGGACCTAGAAGACCTAAATAACATTCAGTGATGAACAACACAATAACTGAAATTAAAAATACACAAGAAGAAATCAACAGCAGAATGACTGTGGCAGAAGAACAAATAAGTGAGCTGGAAGATAGAATGGTGGAAATAACTGCCAAGGAACAGAATAAAGAAAAAAAGAATGAAAAGAACTGGGGACAGTCTCAGAGACCTTAGGGACAACATCAAATGCACCAACATTTGAGAGGAAACAAGCAATGATGAACAACACAATAAATGAAATTAAAAATACTCTAAAAGGGATCAATAGGAGAATAACTGAGGCAGAAGAACGGATAAGTGACCTGGAAGGTAAAACAGTGTTAATAACTACTGCAGAGCAGAATAATGAAAAAAGAATGAAAAGAACTGAGGACAGTCTCAGAGACCTCTGGGACAACATCAAATGCACCAACATTTGAATTATAGGGGTCCCAGAAGAAGAGGAGAAAGGGAAAGGGCCTGAGAAAATACTTGAAGAGATTATAGTCAAAAACTTCCCTAACATTGGAAAAGAAATAGTCAGTCAAGTCCAGGAAGCACAGAGAGTTCCATACAGGATAAACCCAAGGGGAAACGAGTCAAGACACATAATAATCAAACTAATAAAAATTAAATACAAAGAAAAAATATTAAAAGCAGCAAGGGAAAAGCAACAAATAACCTACAAGGGAATCCCCATAAGGTGTTCAGCTGATTTTTCAGCAGAAACTTTGCAGGCCAGAAGGGGATGGCAGGACATATTTAAAGTGATGAAAGGGGAAAAACCTACTACCAAGATTACTCTACCCAGCGAGGATATCATTCAGAATCAATGGAGAAATCCAAAGCTTTACAGACAAGCAAGAGCTAAGAGAATTTAGCATCACCAAACCAGTATTACGACAAATGCTAAAGGAACCTCTCTAGGTGGGAAACACAAGAAAAGAAAAAGACCTACAAGAACAAACCCAAAACAATTAAGAAAATGGTAATAGGAACATACATATCTATAACTACCTTAAATGTAAATGAACTAAATGCTCCAACCAAAAGACACAGACTACCTAAATGGACACAAAAACAAGACCCGTATATACGCTGTCTACAAGAGAGCCACTTCAGACCTAGGGACACATACAGACTGAAAGTGAGAGGATGGAAAAAGATATTCCATGTAAATGGGAATCAAAAGAAATCTGGAGTAGCAATACTCATGTCAGACAACATAAAATTTAAAAAAAGACTATTACAAGAGACAAGGAAGGACACTACATAATGATCAAGGGATTAATCCAAGAAGAAGATATAACAATTGTAAATATCTATGCACCCAACATAGGAGCACCTCAATACATAAGGCAAATGATAACAGCCATAAAAGGAGAAATCGACAGTAACACAATAATAGTGGGGGACCACCAAACAGAACCCAACTACACATTAAAAGCGTCAAACACCATGATCAACATGATCAAGTGGGATTTATTCCAGGAATGCAAGGATTCTTCAATATATACAAATCAATCAGTGTGATACAACATATTAATAAATTAAAGAATAAAAACCATATGATCATCTCAATAGATGCAGAAAGAGCTTTTGACAAAATTCAACACCCATTTATGATAAAAACGCTCCAGAAAATGGGCATAGACGGTACCTACCTCAACATAATAAAGGCCATATATGACAAACCTACAGCAAACATTATTCTCAATGGTGAAAAACTGAAAGCATTTCCTCTAAGATCAGGAACAAGACAAGGGTGTCCACTCTTGCCACTACTCTTCAACATAGTTTTGGAAGTCCTACCATGGCAATCAGAGAAGAAAAAGAAATAAAAGAAATACAAATTGGAAAAGAAGAAGTAAAACTGTCACTATTTGCAGATGACACGGTACTGTACATAGAAAATCTTAAAGATGCCACCACAAAACTACTAGAGCTAATCAGTGAATTTGCTAAAGTTGCAAGATACAAAATTAATATGCAAAAATCTCTTGCATTCCTATATACTAACAACAAAAGGGCAGAAAGAGAAATTAAGGAAACAATCCCATTTACCATTGAAACAAAAAGAATAAAATACCTAGGAATAAACCTACCTAATGAGGGAAAATACCTTCTCAGAAAACTATAAAACACTGGTGAAAGAAATCAAAGATGACAAAAACAGATGGAGAGATATACCATGTTCTTGGATTGGAAGAATCAAAATTGTGTAAATGACTATACTACCCAAAGCAATCTACAGATTCAATGCAATCCGTATCAAATTACCAATGGCATTTTTCACAGAAGTAGAACACAGGATTTTACAATTTGTATGGAAACACAAAAGACTCCTAATAGCCAAAGCAATCTTGAGAAGGAAAAACGAAGCTGGAGGAATCAGGCTCCCTGACTTCAGACTATACTACAAAGCTACAGTAATCAAGACAGTATGGTACTGGCACAAAAAAAGAAATATAGATCAATAGAACAGGATAGAAAGCCCAGAGATAAACCCTTGCACTTATGGTCACCTAATCTATGACAAAGGAGGCAAAATATACAGTGGAGAAAAGACAGCCTCTTCTATAAGTGGTTCTGGGAAAACTGGACAGCTACATGTAAGAGAATTAAATCAGAACACTCCCTAACACCATACACAAAAATAAACTCAAAATGGATTAAAGGGGCTTCCCTGGTGGCGCAGTGGTTGAGAGTCCGCCTGCCGATGCAGGGCACACGGGTTCGTGCCCAGGTCCGGGAAGATCCCACATGCTGCGGAGCAGCTGGGCCCGTGAGCCATGGCCGATGAGCCTGCGCGTCCGAAGCCTGTGCTCCACAACGGGAGAGGCCACAAGAGTGAGAGGCCTGCATACAAAAAAAAAAAAAAAAAAAAAATGGATTAAAGACCTAAATGTAAGACCAGACAACATAAAACTCTTTGAGAAAAACATAGGCAGAACACTCTTTGACATAAACCATAGTAACATATTTTTTGCCCCACCTCTTAGAATAATGGAAATTCAAACAAAAATAAACAAATGAGACCTAACTAAACTTCAAAGCTTTTGCACAGCAAAGGAGACCATAAACAAGACGAAAAGACAATGCTTAGAATGGGAGAAAATATTTACAAACGAAGCAACTGACAAAGGATTAATCTCCAAAATATACAAGCAGCTCATACAGCTCAGTATCCAAAAAACGAACAACCCAATCCAAAAATGGGCAGAAGACCTAAATAGACATTTCTCCAAAGAAGACATACCGATGGACAAGAAGCACATGAAAAGATGCTCAACATCATGAATTATTAGAGAAATGAAAATCAAAACTACAATGAGGTATAACCTCACACTGGTTAGGATGGCCATCAAAAATCTACAAACAATAAATGCTGGAGAGGATGTGGAGTAAAGGGAACCCTCATACACTGTTGATGGGAATGTAAATTGATACAACCACTATGGAAAACAGTATGGAGTTTCCTTAAAAAAATAAAAATAGAGCTACCATATAACCAGCAATCCCACTAATGGGCATATACTCAGAGAAAATCATAATTCAAAAAAACATATGCACCCCAATGTTCACAGCAGCACTCCTTACAACAGCCAGGACATGGAATCAACTTAAATGTCCATCGACAGAGGAATGGATAAAGAAGGTGTGGTACATATATACAATAGAATATTACTCAGCCATAAAAAGGAATGAAATTGGGTCATTTGTAGAGATGTGGGTGTACCTATAGAGTGTCATACAGAGTGAAGTAAGTCAGAAAGAGAAAAGCAAATATCAAATAACACATATGTGGAATCTAGAAAAGTGGTATAGATGATCTTAGTTACAAAGCAGAAATAGAGACACAGACGTAGAGAACAAATATATGGATACCAACGAGGAAAGGGTGGGGTGGGAGGAATTGAGAGACTAGGATTGACACATATACATTATTGATACTATGTATAAAATGGACAACTGATGGGAACATGCTGCATAGCACAGGAAACTTGCCTAGTGCACTGTGGTAACCTAAATGGGAGGGAAGTCCAAAAGGGAGGGGATATCTGTATGTGTATAGCTGATTCATTTTGTTCTGCAGTGGAAGCTAACACAAAATTATAAAGCAACCATACTCTAATAAAAATTGATTAAAAAAAGATAATGGAAGAAAAAAGCAACATTTCGGTATACTATGCTTTATTATTTCAAGAAAGGTAAAAGCGCAACTGAAACCCAGAAAAAGATTTGTGCAGTGTATGGAGGAGGTGTTGTGCCTGATCGAGTGTCAAAAGTGGTTTGTGAAGTTTTGTGCTGGGGATTTCTTGCTGGACAATGCTCCGTGGTCCAGTAGACCAGTTAAAGTCGATAAAGATCAAATTGAGACATTAATTGAGAACAATCAATGTTATACCAGGCAGGAGATAGCCGACATACTCAAAATATCCAACTCAAGTGTTGAAAATCACTTGCACCAGCTTGGTTATGTTAATCGCTGTGATGTTTGGGTTTCACATAAGTTAAGAGAAAAAAATGTTCTTGATGGCATTTCCACATGCAGTTCTCTACTGAAATGTAATGAAAACATCCGTTTTTAAAGCACATTGTTATGGGCGATGAAAAGTGGATACTGTACAATAATGTGGAATGGAAGAGATCATGGGGCAAGGGAAATGAACCACCACCAACCACACCAAAGGCCGGTCATCATCCAAAGAATGTGGTATTGTGTATATGGTGGGATTGGAAGGGAGTCTTCCATTAGGAGCTCCTTCCAGAAAACCAAACAATTAATCCCAACAAGTACTGCTCCCAATTGGACCAAATGAAAGCAGCACTTGATGAAAAGCATCTAGAAATAGTCAACAGAAAGCACATAATCTTCCATCAGGATAATACAAGACCGCATGTTTCTTTGATGGCCAGGCAAAAACTGTTACAGCTTGGCTGGGAAGCTTTGATTCACCCACCATATTCACCAGACATTGCACCTTCATACTTCCTTTTATTTCGGTCTTTAAAAGATTCTCTTAATGGAAACAATTTCAGTTCCCTGGAAGACTGTAAAAGGCACCTGGAACAGTTCTTTGCTCAAAAAGATAAAAAGTTTTGGAAGACTTCAGGATGGAGTCATGAAGTTGCCTGAAAAATGACAGAAGGTAGTGGAACCAAAGGGTGAATACTTTGTTCAATAAAGTTCTTGGTGAAAATGAAAAATGTGTCTTTATTTTTACTTGAAAACCAAAGGAACATTTTGGCCAACCCAAGTTGATAGAATTGTTATACCTTCTTCTTGGATTGATCCCTTTATCATTATGTAATATTCTGTGGAGTGTTTTTATGTGGTATGGAAGATGTGTTGGTTAGAGAAGAGGAGCAGGTGAGAAGGGAAACACTGAGTTTTATATGAGTTGCCTTAGACAATGCTATGCCAGGCTTGTGTTCTGAGAATGAGGCCTGAATACTGTCTTGTCACAGCAGTCACTTTAGCAGATACTGGGACAGAATAAACCACATGTGCTTAAATTTATTCTTCACTTCCAGTTTCTGGGGATAAATCTGCCCAAGTGAAAATTAGTTTCTCTAGGAACTTGAACCCACTAGTGAGTCATTCCATAATTCTGAGGCCTCCAATTTCCAGAGTACAGACATAATTACCCACAGTAGGGACATGCAATGGGGAGTGTAGATAATTGTGTTTTGTGACACCAGGTTTTAGTTTACCACCACGCAGCTTAAAATGAGTTTGTAATAGCAATGGCGTTCAGGGGTGGGAGGGTTTTTTCCAGGTTTCTCTAGTGATTATTTGAAGACTTTAGTATATGAATTATTTTTGCTACTCCATTACAAGTTCAAGAATACACAAGCAAGATGAATAACATATGCTTTAAATAAATGCTTAACATGTTTTCCTGTGTGTTGAGGAGGAGTGGGCACAGTCCTTAGTGATCTTGTCCAATTCCTCACTTTATAATGGACACAATGAAGTGCTTGTCTAAGCTCAGGTAGCTCTTTTGTGGCAGAGTCAGAACTAAAACTCAAGTCCTCTGACTCTCAATATATGTTCAGCTATGTGTATGGCTGCAATATATGTTCAACTATGTATATGCAATATACATATATGTCCAACTATGTATGTGGTGGAAATGTGTCACTTTTTTGAGCTTTGGACTTGTTCCCTTATGTCTCATGTCCCATGCTACTCTTCAGTTTAACACTAACTCCAGTTGAAAGTATCTAGAGCTGTGTTTTGTAAGCCCCTTTCCCCAATTCATTGCAGGTGCAGAGCTTTCCTTGCAGAAATGTTCAGAAGTCTTTTGGAGCTGCTAAAGTGCTGGAAATCTTGGAATGTAAGTAGAAAATATTGTAAGTCTCTCCCTAGATGTGCTTCTTAGTTGAATGAGGCTATGACATTTTAAAAAACATCTTCATATTTTTTATAACCTTTCATTAATAGAATTTCTAAATTATTTGCTAAGTAGACTCTTTCTTTGCTCCCTCATGAATCAAGAGGCTAGTAATTTTCTTAATTAAAAAGTTTAGTCATTGTAAAATACACATAACATGAAATTTACTACCTTAACCATTTTAAGCGTGTGGTTCAATAGTGTTAAGTATATTCACACTGTTGTGTAATCAATCTCCAGAATTTTTTTATCTTGCAAAACAAACTCTGTACCCATTAAACAACAACTCCCCATTTCCCCCTCTCAGTAGCCCTTGGCAACCACTATACTACTTTCTGCCTCCATGAATTTGACTACTCTAGGTACCTCATATAAGTGGAATTATACAGTATTAATTATACAGTATTTGACTTTTTGTGACTGGCTTATTTCACTTAGCATAATTACCTCAAGGTCTGTCCATGTTGTAGCATGTGTCAGAATTTCCTTCCTAATATTGAATAATATTCTACTGTCTGTATATATCACATTTTGTTTATCCATTCATCTGTCAATGGACACTTGGGTTGCTTTTGCCTTTTGGCTATTGTGAATGATGCTTCTGTAAACATGGAGGTATAAATATCTCTTCAAAACTCTGCTTCAAATTCTCTTCACTGTATATTTGGAAGTGGAATTGCTGGGTCATAGGTAATTCTATTTTTATTTTTTTTGAGAAACTGCTCTACTTTTTCTACATGGGCTGCACCACTTTACATTCACACCAACAGTGCACAAGGTTCCAATTTTTATACATCCTCACCAACAGTTTTTATTTGTTTTTTGTTTGTTTTGAAAGTAGTCGTTATAATGAGCATGGGGTTATCTCTTTGTGATTTTATCATTTTTCCCTAATGATTAGTTTGAACATTTTGTCATATGCTTTTTGGCCATTTGTATATCATATTTGGAGAAACATCTATTCAAGTCCTCTGCCCATTTTAAAATCTGTTTATTTATTTTTTTATGTCGACTTGTCCTTTATACATTCTGGATATTAAGATATCAGATACATGATTTGCAAATTATATGTTAGGCATATGATTTGCAAATGTTTTCTCCCATTCTTTAGGTTGCCGTTTCACTCTGTGGATTATGTCCTTTGAGGCACAGAAGTTTAAATTTTGGTGTAGTCCAATTTATCTTTTTTTTCTTTTGTTGCCTGCACTTTTGGTGTAACATCCAAGAAATCATTGTCAGATCCAGTTAAGCTTTCCCCCTATGTTGTCTTCAAGGAGTTTACAGTTTTAGCTCTTATGTTTAAGTCTTTGACCAATTTTGAGTCAACTTTTGTATATGGTATAAGGTAAGGGTCTAACTTCATTCTTTTGGACATGGATATCCCATTTTCCCAAAACCATTTGTTGAAGAGAGTGCCTTTTCCCCATTGAACTTTTCCCCTTGTGGAAAAGCATTTGACCATATATATGAGGGTTTTTTCTGGACTCTCTATTCCATTGGTCTATATGTCTGTCTTATGCCAGTACCACAATATTTTGACTACTTCAGCTTTGTAATAAATTTTGAAATCAGGAAGTGTGAGACCTTCAACTTTGCTCTTCTTTTTCAAGATTTTTTGCTCTTCAGGGTTTGTTGAGATTCAACATGAATTTTAAGATGGATTTTTCTATTTCTGCAAAAAATTCTTTGGGAATTTTGATAGAGATTGTATTAAACCTGTAAACTGCTTTGGGTAATATTGATATCTTAAAAATATTAAGTCTTCTAATCCATGAACATGGGTTGTCTTTCCATTTATTTGTGTCTTCCTTAATTTCTTGCAGCAGTATTTTGTAGTTTTCAGTGTACAATTGTTTTGCCCCCTTGGTTATATGTATTCCAAGTATTTTATTCTTTTTTGTGCTATTGTAAATTGAACTGTTTTCTTTTTGGATCGCTCATTGTTAGTGTATAGAAATGCAACTTATTTTTGTATGTTGATTCTGTGTCTTGCAATTTGCTCAATTTGTTTATTAGTTATAATACTATTTTTGTGGAATCTTTTGGGTTTTCTACATATAAGATCATGTGGTCTCCAAATAGAGATCATTTTGTTTCTTCCTTTCCAATTTGCATGACTTTTATTTATTTTTCCCTTGCCTAATTGCTCTGCCTAGAAATTCCAGCACTATGATGAAGAGAAGAGGTGAAGAGGTGGGCATCCTTTTTACTGAATAAAAAACTATCCATGTCAAAGGGAATAGGAGCATATAGCAAACTGATTTCAAAGGAAAATACTGAAGCAGATAAAAGTCAGACAGAGGATTTCCATAGGGATATTCTTAGACTCTTGGGTTGCTTTTCATTCTCCCTTGTGCTCCAACAGGGACAGTGACCTAGGCCACAATCACATTAGACAAATATTCCTGGATAAACCGATGCTAATCTAGGCACTGAAGATTTAGGGAACAAGATGGCAAGGCCCAGCTTTCAGGGTGATTACAGTCTTGTTTGGATATATGTGTGTGTGAGGAATAAGCTATAATCAAATAAAGAAGAAAAATTTGAAAGTGGTAAATCCTATAGAGAACATACAGCAGGGTTGTTAGATAGGTAGTGACTAGGAGATAGTTAAAGCATCTTATCTGAAGAGGTGACACTTGAGCAACCTTGGTGTAAATGAGGGGAAGGATGCAGCCATGTGAAGACCTGGGAGCAGTGCTCTAGACAGAGGAATCATCAGAGCATGAGTCTGTGACAGGAACAAGTTTGGCCTGCTCAAGCAAGAGAAAGAAGGCCAGGGAGGATGGGGAAGAGAGAGCAAAGACACAGTCACAGGAAATGAAGTCAGAGAGGTTGGCTTGGAGATGATCATACAGGGCTTTGTAACTCAAGATGAGAATTTATTCTTAGAGTGATGAATAAGCGATTTGATCTACATTTTAAGGACATTCAGACTTATCATTGTGCTGCTATATAAAGACTGGATATGAGGATAATGGACTGTACACATTTTGTTCTCAAGTCATCCTTACCTCGCACAGGGTTTGTCACCCACTGATCACAGCAAATCCCTGGACCAGACGGAGGCTTTCCTTTTATTCTCATATCAGGTGCCAGCCCAGCTGTCTAGGGCTATAGGGATGGCTAGGGGAGAAGGGTGTGTACAGAGAAGGTGAAGAGGGAAAGCCAGAGCTGGATTTTCAGACGTTGGGACTTTAGCTGGAGGTGAAAGTATAGTTGACACCATCAGTACCTCATCCATATACCCTCAGTCTGTACCACCAGGACCATTCCAAGGGCATCATGGACTTTTCTATGTTTTCTATGTCCGTGATTCTGTTTCTGTTTCATAGACAAGTTCATTTATGTCATATTTTAGATTCCACATATAAGGGATATCATATGGTATTTATCCTTCTTTTTCTGACTTACTCCACTTTGTATGATAATCTCTAGTTGCATGGAGCCTGTATTTTGAATATGAAAGAATAGAGTCAGAGAATTCTAATATGTAGCCTCTCTCTATGTTTTGGTGAAGATTCAAGCAGCTATAAAATATGTCATTTTCTGGGTTGTCTTCTTTCTCTGTGGCGGTATCACTACTCACCTTCATACTAAATAGAGGGCACTAAAATATTCATCCTCAGAGATGGATCTGCAAGGGCTTTGCTCCGCTAAGGCCGAGACAATGCAGCTTGGAGGAACTGTCCACCAACTGTGGTAGTGTACTTCTTCCTGGATAGTTTCCTATGAAATCTTGGAAGAATATACTTTAATCCAACTGTTCACTGATTTTTTAAACTTTCTTACAATTTGCTGATTGTGTAAGCCAGCAATTGAATAATCCCATACAGAGAGCTCATTCTGTTCTGTGAATGGCTACATCCATATACTCAGCCAATATCTATGCCCCTATAATGTCTTCTCAATTGTTCCTGTTTATTCCCTGTACCCTGCTCAAACAGGTATGCTGGAATTTTAGCCCATTTTATTATGTGGCATTTAAACAACACTGAAAGCTTCTCTTCCTGGCATAGTGATGTATGAAACAAACAACCCGTCCACACAAATTGTGTAAATAGTAACTTCCTGGCCAGATTGAAAAACTCAAGAAGCCAAACAAAAACAGAAACAAACCAAAAAAAGCCACATAACCAAAAATACCACCTCAAAATCAACATAAGAATGTGTTTCTTTCGCTGCAAATATTTCAGCAGGGCTTATATCCTATCCAAGGACAATGTCGGGGAACCCTATATTCAATCTGAAAACCATGCATGGTAAGCACCAAGAAGAGGGGTTAATGAAGCCAGGGAGAGAAAGAAAAGTCCCCTGTGGGAAGTAATTATGCTGAATTGCCTGCTCCCTTTGGATCAATGGTGCAAGCAGAAGGAGAGGTACCCTTCATGACAGAGACACCAGGTCCCATGTCTTTTAAAACCAAACAAGTTCTCTCTCACATTAGTAGGGGTAAAAGCATATGTTTGGTGAGAAATAATGAGCTATACTCAATACAGAACATCCTATATATTTGCACCTAAGAATGGCTGTCTAAATGCTGAATGTACATTAATAATAACCATTAAAACAAAACAGTACAGAAATATAGACAATGGATACCCATATATTAAATGTAGTTCAAGAAGATTATATTTTTTTCTGCTGCATTTTTTAAAACAATGTAGCTCTTTAGAACTAGAGGGGAAACATTTACATAATAACACCAGTTCTTAAATTAATCTTTGACCCAATACAGCTGTTCTCAGGATATGCTAATAACTAGCTTTCACTAAAGCACCTGTGAGCTAATATCCTTGTACCATCCCATTTAATCCTTGGCCCTTAAGGCAATATAATACTTTCCTCATTTTTTAGATGTGGAAACTAAACATTTATGAAGTTAAGCAAATTGTTCAAATTCACACAGTCAGCAAATGGCAGAATCAGGCTTTGAGCTCAGGTGAAGTGACTCGGAGTTCAGGCCTGGGAGGTCCCTGCTCCACACCCAGTTGTTGAGTGAGTGAGGGGGACCAACAGGGAGGAAAGCAAGATGAGGCAGTGGACACTGTGTCTCTCCTAAGGGAAAACTTGCCTCTGAAGTTGCATCTGAGATGAAGCTGGAAGGACAAATAGAAAGATAAAAAATCAAGTGGCAGTGGGGAGCTGGAAGGCAGACAAAGGCGCTCTATGATACATCCACACGGACAGAGTAAGGCAGACAAAGGCGCTCTATGATACATCCACAAGGACAGAGTACCGTGTGAAGATGAGGGTGAAGAGGAGTGACATGACACATGGTACTTTCCAGGATGGTTGCAACAATGTCTCTTACCCTACATGCTCTTCTACAGCCTTGACACTCCCCAATCACCAGGTGGAGTCTAATCTCCTCACTTGTAACCAACATAAAGTCATGGAAGTGACAGTGAGTGCTTTCTGTTGCTAGGTCACAAACGGTAAACAATGTTCCTGCATTGTTAGCTGGGACTTCCGCCTTTGGAGTCCTGAGCTCCATGGAAGAAGTCCAATGGCCCTGAGCTTACCATGCTGTGAGAAAGTCTGGGTCACATGGACAAGCCATGTGTAGGTACTCTGGCAGACAAGCCCAGATGAGGCCCCAGCCAACGGACTCATGACATCATCACAGACACCAACCTCTAGACATAAGAGTGGAGACGCTTCCAGATGATCCCAATCTCCAGCTGTTAACTCCCTTCAGCCTTTAAGTCTACCCAGCTGAGTCCCCAGCCATCGTGCAGCAGAAACAACTGTCTTTGTAGAGTCCTGAGCTCCTGACCCAAACAATAGATGTTTTATGCCACTCAGTTCTGGGATGACTTGTTATGTAGCTATAGTAACTGGAGTAGGTGGTTGTATTGTGCAAGCGGTTGACTAACCATGTCTGGAGTTCAGAAGAGATATCTGAGCTGGAAATTTAGTCCCCGGAGTTTTCTACATGGTAGATGATAGCTGAGGCCTTAAGAAGATATGAGGTAATCCAGAGGAGTGTGTACAGTTAAACTAGAAGAGGGTTAAGAATGTAACCCTGGGATATATCAACATTGAAGAGGCAGAAAATGGACAAGGAACAAAAAGAGACCAAGAAGGAGGCATCAGAAGAAGGAGTAAAACCAGGAGAGAAGATTATTAAGGAGAACAAAGGATGAGACCGTTTCATGAACTACAAAGAGATCAACATCCTTAGATACTGCAGAGAGAGCCCTGGAAACGTGACCATGGACTTAACAATAAACGGATGACATTGACTAGAGTAGTTTCAGAGAAAAGTGAGGATGAAGGGCAGACTGGGGTGTGGTGAAGAGTGAACACCTTGAAGAGTCAGAGCTTAATAAATCTTTGTTGAATAAATGAATCTGAGGTGATGAAATATAGACAAGCTGGTCACAGATGGAAGAAGTGAGAAATAACTGGCAAAAAGTGAACCTCCAGGGAGTCTTCGTGAGAGGGAGGGGAGAAGAGGTTTTTTAGTTTTGGTGTGAAGCTTCAGCCTCCTGCTCTCCCAGCAGCTGGGGTGACTTGTGTGGAGACGACTGCAAACACCCCAAGGTGGCCAGTGTGTCCCTAAAGTCCCAGCCTGGGGCTCTTCCCACCACAGCCCAGCACTGTCTGCATGACAGTGACACGGGTGATGCCAACACTTCCCAGAACATGCAAGTCTTTTGTTTAACAAGAGGGTGGGGATTGGGGGAAGGAGAGAGCAGACAGCCAACTATAAAGCAGATCACAAACTGTGGGCTAAGATACAAGTGCCAGGGAAAAAGTTAAGAACATCTATTCTGACAGCATCTTCTTTCTGCCAAAAGCCTATATCACTTTGTAATTCAGATTTGTTCCCCCAATCACCCAATCCAGCCCAAACGTGCCACTTCCTGTGTGAGTGGGGTCAGGAAAAGGGAGAAAAGAGGCAGGATAATCTTTCAGACAACTTTATTCTGATTTTTCACTTACAGTCAGGTTTAAAACCAAAGAGTTTTCACTGAATTTACAGTTTTTATTTTATATTGTCAATTTAAGCTGGTTTTGAGGTAAGTTTGCCTGACACAGATTTATTTTTCTTTTTTTCTTTTTTTTTCTTTCTTTAGTATACTTTATTTTTGGAGAAGTTTTAGCCACAGCAGTATTAAGCAGAAGGTACAGAGATTTCCCTTAGAACCCTTGCCCCCATTCATACATAGCCTCCACCATTATCAACATTCCCCACCAGATACAATGTACAACATTTGATGCAATTGATAAACCTACATTGGTGCATCATTATCACCCAGAGTCCATAGTTTACATTAAGGTTCACTCTTGGTGTTGTACACTGGATCTGCCAGATTTCTGACAAGTGGTTTAGGGATGAGTTATGCCAACAACCTTATGTTTATTAAGTAGGGAGAATCTTTGTCTAAATATACATTGTAATACAGTATTAAAGGGATAGTATTTTAATTCAGCTGCCATTCAGTTTCACTGATTCTCTGTTGGGCTGAGGTCTATTCAGGGCTGGAGAAATTCTAGGTCAATGGAAAATTATGAAAGCTTGAAGCAAGTTAGCCAAATGAGGGAATTATGGATCTTTGCCAACTCATGTACCTAAAAAGCTGACTTAGACTAACCAGGACAGAAAAATCTTTTAAAAATTGGTTATTAAAATACTCTTGTCTTACATTTGCTTGTCAAATACTGCAGGTGAATGATTCCTCCAGGCTCTTATATTCTGAAGCAGCTTCTTTTGAGAAACAGTTCGAATCTCTATTAATATCAAATAATCAGTTTGTTCTAAAGAAGAATCAGCTTCTGAGTATTTTCTATGCCCTAGGACCTTGTTTGCAGATGAATGCCTGAAACTGATGTCCTCTTATCAAGCCAAGTAAAGAAGCTGTCAACAACTTGCCATTTCTCCTGCCAAATTGTCATGAGACACAAATGTTTCCAAATTTGCCTTTCCCCATCTCCCCAAATTTGTTATTAACCAAAAGAAGACAAAAATACTCCAGAATATTTTTTTCATCCTTAATAGGTATTAGTGTTCTAAAACCCTATTTCTTCCCATCCCATATGGTCAATAGCTTCATTTAAGAAGAGTGTTCAAGTCACAGTCTGGGAGTCATCCGAGTGGCTTCATCTGCAGACATGTTGGGTTCCAGAATGGACTCTGTAAGGTGGACACCCAGTGAGATAGACCCCATCTGTGTCTGTAGCAGTAAGCTTTTAGGAGCATGCCCACAGAGGACTTTCTTCCTTCTTCTGTCCTTGTGATAGTTAATTTTATGGGTCAACTTGACTCGGCCATGGGATGCCGAGATTTTTTGTTAAACATTATTCTGAGGTATGTCTGTCAGAGTGTTTCTGGATGAGATTAGCATTTGAGCCAGTAGCCTGAGTAATCAGATGGCCCTTCTCAATGTGGATGGGCCTCATCCAATCCATTGAAGGCCTGAGTAGAACAAAAGGCTGAGCAAGAGAGGATTCACTCTCTCTTGTCTGAAGGTCTTCAAGCTGGAACATCGTCTTCTACTGCCTTTGGACTGAGACTAAAACTGGAACTTATTCCATCGGCTCTCCTTGTTCCCAGGCCTTTGGACTGCAGATTGTGGGACTTCTCAGCCTCCACAGTTATGTGAGCCGATTCCTTAAAACTAACAAACAAGCAAACAAATAGGTAAGTTAACAAATAAATATCTCCTATTGGTTTTGTTTCTCTGGAGAACCCTGACTGATGCAGGGCTCTTGTCATGTCCTTCCCAGTCCAGTTCAGGCTGCAACAAAAGATGGGAATCCTAGCAAAGCCACGGTGTCTGCAACCATGCCTGTGACCCAGGGTTTCACTCACAGTGGGGTCCTCTTTCCTAGCACTGAGTGGAGGCTTCATTCCTGTCACTCAGATGGTTAAAATGGTAGGGGCCATCACATTGTAACAAGATTATCCCCCATCCTCCCTCCCATCTTTCTTGGGTTGTTTGATGTGAAAACTCATTTATAGGGGGCTCCCTATAAATGTTTAGAGAAAATGAAAGTATAGAGCAGATGACCAACAAATTGTTCTTCAAAGCACTTTAAAATTCTTGACCATCTGGGTTTGATTGTCTAGCTTGCCAATTATTTAGAATCTTTAGTGCTAACCTCTCTAGCTGCTCACCTGCTTGCAGGTTATTTCAGCACTAATGAGCACCTCAACTTGAAGAGAGTCATGGGATATGGGAAAGAATGAACGTAGAAGTGATTTGTCTCTACTGCTTTTCTTCTTTCTGGTTTGATGGGAGTGAGATCCACGTTTAGAGATTATACGTGGGTTTTCTGGCGACTTTTACTGGGGAAAAACAATGGGATATGCCCCACCTCAAAAAGCTCATTTCCCATTCCTATGCTGTCACAATTTAGGAGGCATGCATGTCATGCATGTTTTGTTAAAATGGTAGTTCTGCATATCCAAGAAGGGCTTGTAAAGAGGTGATGTGTCTTCAAAGGAAGGATACATTTTAAAATTATGATTCAGACACTCAAATGCTTGCTTAAAATTTATTTGGGACAGATGAAATATTTCCACAAGAAAATTTAAATAGACTTTGTAATAATGATCAGATTGACAGATGGTGCAGTAGAAAGAAAAGTGAGGAAGTAGGAGGATTGGACAGTTGTCTTAAGTGTGGTACATGCTTACCTTAGATCTTGGACACATCACTTCACCTCTCTGGTCTCCAACTGTCATGATGTCACATGAATAAAATGAGATGTGTGGTTTTCAAACTGGATGCCATGGCGCCCTGCTGTCTGCAGAGGCGAGGAGAACCTGAGTGGCGGTTCGGGTCCCAGCTTCAACTTAGAGAAGCTCCATTTTGTTCAATTCCATGTACATTTGGAGCCTTCATGCAATGTTTCATTTGAAAAAAGTTTCCATAGCTAAAAAACTTACAAACCTTTGCTAGATGATCTCTGAGGTGCCTCTCAGTGTTGAAATTTTGTGTCATTATTTCAGTGCTCTTCACGCTGATTTGTCCATGGAGTGGGGATATGTTTTTGTTTGTTCATTCATTTACCATGCTTTGTCTGTTCATTCATTTACCATGTTTTGTCTGTTTATTCATTTACCATGCTTTGTTTGTTCATTCACTCATTCTGCTCCCAACTTTATCTCCTCTTTAGAAATCACCATTGCAATTTTAAAAGTTCCTGTAAGAAACAAATGGTTAAATATAGCATAATTTTTTCTTTGCAGTCTTTCTGCCCCATTTACTTCCTTAACTGTTTGATTTTATTTTGGAGTTTTCTGAGTTCCCAGAGTAGATATTATTTTATTCAGAGAAAACATACCAAAGATTTCCAAGTCAAAGATAAATGTTTTGATTTTTTTTTCTTACCATTTGGTATGCTTTTTTGCCCAAATGAGAGACAATTCACTGAAACTTCATCTGTTGAACCGAAAATTACATTTTGTATGTATTGTCTCACTGGGGATAACTAAGCATCCTCATAAGCTTTCTCTTCTCCAGGTGGAGTTAATCAAAGTGCTGGGTGTTGCTAAAAGGCAGAAATCTAAATCTTCTCTTGTCTGACTTTGTGTGTGTGTGTGTGTGTGTGTGTGTGTGTGTGTGTGTGTGTCTAAAAAATAGCTTATGAAGGTTTAATGAATACAGATCCTTAATCCTTGGTGTCTCAACCACTCTTCATTCTATTGGAGTTTGTTTCTTTTAATGAGTGTACAGTCTGCTAAAAAAATGAGCCATATTTTAGTGTCATAAGCCAGGTCTGTGTTTTCAAAGGGTGTTTTGAGGCTGTACTGGCAAATGACACTACTACCTAAAAAGTAAGAGTTAGCCTTTTTATTATTGTTTTTGGTATTTTTTAAAAAGTATCCGAGGAGAAGCTCACAAGGAAAATCATTAAACTCTGTTTTCTGGTCCTTTAAATGATTATCATTTTTATATCTAAGATTCTATAATTCTGCCCTCACTAACCAGGACACAAAGTGGGAAAGATCCCCTTATCCATAGGTAGTGAATTACCTTCTATCTGTTTTCTGTAAATTTTTTTCATAACGCTTAGGCCAAATCTCCATGATGAAAATCATATAACAGGGACTTAGTCAATCATGGCCTTTAATTTATCCATTCATTTTGGTGAACTTCTCACTTTCCAATCTCACAGCCATGTCCATTGTCATCAGAAACAGCAGAGAGCAAAGCTTTATTGTAAAGGCCACTCATCAGCAAAATCAGTTTAAGGGAAGGCATTCCCATGTTGTATCTAGCTCTCCCATCTCTCTCTCTCTCATCTATATATTTATCAATCATCTCTATCAGTCATCTATCTCTCTCATCTATCCACCTCTCTATATCTATCATTGATCTATTATCTCCCCCATCTCTCTCTGTCATTTCTAGCTATCTATCATCTATCTATCTTTCTATTATCGGTCATCTATATATCTCTTCACTCTGCTGTGAGCTCCAGGCGTACAGGGACTGTGTATACTCATCTCCATGTGTCCCACAGCACTTAACCAGGAAATCAGACAATTTTCCTAGGAATCTCTGCCCTCTATCCACTTCCCCTCCTTTGGGAATTCTGCTAGTATTTGAACAGCAACTGGAACCAGATTGAGAGAAGTTTGGATTTTAGTAGAATTATCTGGAGAGTCTTGCTTCCTGGAATCTGGACCATATGGCTGTATAAAATTTCCAACTTCTATTAGGCCAAAGTAAAACAAAACAAAACAAATAAACAATCTCTGAATAGAAGGTTGGTTCACTCTGGCTTAAGAGAGATCGATGACTACCAAAAAAATTAGACCAGTGAATACTGAAGAAAAAAAGACAACAGACAAATTCAAAAAATCTTACTCCAAGAGAAGAGAAGCACCCCTCCATCCCCTGCCCTGGCAGTGGAACCAGAGGGCTCTCAGGAGTTTGGGCTGTGATGTCATGATGTCTATTACTGTGAATAGGTTTCTCATTGAATTTACTGCTTTTTCAATATTGCCCTTTAAATTTTGGCCCCAGTAGACTAAACTAACTATCCATTTGACTAAATTTTTTTACTGAGCCCAAACCTGACTTTTAATGTCTAGGGATTCCTCCCTAGGCAATGGGAGAATGGACCTGGTAAAGACCTTCCTGGGGTCACCTGGTTCATTTAGCTTTAAGCAAAAGGAAAAAGTCTTTCAGCTGCCACTTCTTCCATGAAACAACACTCTCCTTCCCCCATGTTGTGTACACTCTCTGCCTTCTGCTCTAAAGGATTAGTCTCTTTCAAGACTCCCCTCATAGGCTGCCTACTGGTGTTCCACTGCCCCCAGAATAAAAGTCCAGCTCTTTCACAGAATGTTTTAGGCTCCTCACTGCAGGGTGCAACCTACCTTCCAGCCTTATTTCCCCCTTCCTACATTCATATTCCAAACAGAACAGCTAATTATTCCCCCAAGGCTCTTACTCCTTGCCTACTTCACATCACCTCCATACATTTCCACCCCACACACCATGTGTCTGTGTGTCTTTGCCATATTGTTCATCCTGCTGGATAATGTCCGCTTTCCTATCTCTGTATTTCTAGATCCTACGTTTTCTTTGAGACCCAGCCAGAGTACTTCTCCACGAAGCCTTCCCTGAGCCCCAGGCTCACACTAACTCACCCATCCGCCTGTGAGCTGTAAGTTCTCTTCCTCATCTGGAGTCTGTTACTCATGGAAGTGTGTTATCTTTCAGAACTCATTCCTGTTTGTACCATCCCAACCTCCACCAGGTGAATTCTCTGCCTCTCTCTATCTTGTTCCACGCTCCGGGATGCTGATCCTTAAACACTTTGTCAGCTGGCTCTTTTGTCTGCCAGCTTCCTTTTGGTGTCAGTCAATGGGATGCAGCAGCAGGAAGATCAGGTTGGGGAGGAGGGCCTTTCCTTCCCTCACCCCGTTTAGCACCATATCTCTGCCAGTAGCTGCCTCCTTCCAAGATCACAGCTTCTGCCAAGCTGCCTTTCTTCTAATCCTCAGCTCCCATCAAATTCCAGCTACATTCTTTCCTCCCCTTGCTCCTTCAGCCATAGAACCAGTAATGGCTTACTGCTGTCGCCACTGCCTGGATGTCTCAACAGCTCTTGTTTATTTCTGTAACATACTCACACCTCTGTATGTAGTCCTTTCATAAGTACTTTCATATGCACCATCCAGAATGAGTTGTGTTTTCCACTGGGACCCTGACTGATAAACTCCCTTATCAGATATCTGCCTGGAAGGTATTATTTGCATGGCACAGGGAAGGGCTAGGGAGTGAGACTTTTGAGTTGAGGTCTGCCTGTCACTAGTGTGGAATATTGGACACTCCCTTCACCAATCTTTCCTCCAGTTTCATAGTTTGTGAAACGACAATCTTGAAAGTTTGTTTTGAGGATCAAATGAGATCATATATAGGAAAGCACTTTTTATGTCTTTGAACAGGATTTAATGTTGTTATGATTCATCTTTTAATCCTTCACAATGTAGTAAGTACTTAATAAATGAGCTGCTACATGTAGACCTGTTGGATGAATGGATGGAAAAGACTATCTTTTATGTATTTCTCCGAGTCAGCTATCCAGAGGTGTAGGAAGCAGAGGATCCACTTATGAAGGATTTTCAGTAATAGAAGACCAACCTCTATGACACACAGTCAGCAGAGGCCCTAAAAGGGAAGGGGGGCAGTTCTGACCAAGATCTATTTTGTTCAAGTATTCTACAACAATACTAAGTTTTAATCTACCAAGAAAGAAGCGTTGCAAAGATCCATTTTGAACTTAAACTAAATGGTGGGGAAGTTAGGGAAAGGAAAAGAATACTGAATGTTGACTTGGGACCTGGCATGAAACCAACATGGCTGTGGAGAAGCCTTAGCCTTAACCAAATCTTGGGTTCATTAGGGAAACTCGGAGGCTTACCACAGACACCTCTTAGCTACCCTGCCCCAGTTTTGGAGTCACCAGCATCCCTAGCTGCTTTCATCTGAAAAGATCACATGCACTTTTCTCCATGAGTGTGCAAAACAAACTTTGGAAAGCTAGTACCAGATCTTCACTGTGTTTAAAATGGGTATTTGAGGGGCTTTCCTGGTGGCGCAGTGGTTGAGAGTTCGCCTGCTGATGCAGGGGACGAGGGTTTGTGCCCCGGTCCGGGAGGATCCCACATGCCGCGGAGCAGCTGGGCCCGTGAGCCATGGCAGCTGAGCCTGCACATCCGGAGCCTGTGCTCCCCATCCGGGGCCTGTGCTCCGCAACGGGAGAGGCCACAACAGTGAGAGGCCCGCGTACCACAAAAAAAAAAAAAAAAAAAAAAAGGGTATTTGAGGACCATGGTGAACATGTGAGGGTGAACGTCAGTTATCCGCAGTGAGTTTTTGTCAGAATACAGGGTGCGTTAAGTTGAATGGTGATCCCAAAGAGATATGTCCGTGTTCTAATACCCAGGTGGTCTACATGTTATCCTATTTGGAAAAAGAATATTTGTGGATGTAATTATGTTAAGGATCTCAAGGTGAGATCATTCTGGATTACCTGAGTGGGCCCTCAGTCCAATGACAAGTGTCCTAATAAGAGACAGAAGAGAACTAACACATAAAGAGGAGGAGGCACGTAGGCAAAGATTGAAAGCCAAAGAATGCCAACAGCCACCCAAAGCTGGAAGAGGTGAGAAAGATTTTTCCCCAGAGCTTCCAGAGGGACTGGATCCTGCTGACACCTTGATTTTGGACTTCTGGTCTCCAGAACTTGAGACAATAAATTTTTGTGGTTTTAAGCCACCAAGTTTATGGTAATTTGTTTGTAGCTGTAGGGAACTAATACGCAGGGTAAGCAACATTTGCAAAAATCCCAGAGGAAAATCCACTATAGGTCATTGTCCTCAGTGAAGCTAGGTGTACTGGAACAACTTGGACCATGAAAAGTGACCGTGTGACCTCCTCAAGGGCTCCAGAAACTAAAGACCATTACTGCCTCTCTCAATCATTCGGGCAAACAGGAAAATAGAAATCAGCCTAATTCTCTCTAAGCAGAAGAGTATCAAAATTGTGCAAAGGGTGCTGGGAATGGAGAATATACCAAACCTCACTGCCAGAGGTGTTGGGAGAAATAACAATCCTGTCATTTTGGTAAAGGCGGCTTAAGCCACCTATTTGGATATGTTTGTTGTAAAATAAATAGGCTTGGGACCTAAATGGCCCTGCTGAAAAGAGCTGGAACTGCTGAGAAATGCCTGAGGTGAGGGGGCCAAATCAAGCATCCGTGGAAAAATGCTACAAAAAACTCAGGGAAGTGCTATTCATGGGCAGGATGTGTTAAAATAGTGCCTCATAAGAGCTAGGGCCAGGTGGACTTGGCAATTTATCATTTGTGTGGAAAAAAATCCCAAACACATTCCATGTGAACGTCTTTATGAAGGTGTTCTGTGGCTTGGAATCACTGTTTCTGTGCAGCATTTCTTACTTCCAATGGAAAGCTAGGAAACTGCCCATCACTAACACCTCCTCAGTCTCTCTCTCACAAACCACAGATAATGCCTAAGGGAATTTATTCCATTTCCCCCTACAATAATGTACCTTTAGAAAACCTCAAATGTTCCTTTGATTGAATAGCAATGCTCTGTGACAAATCTTCTGCATCAGCCCAAGTCTCTTCTATTAAGACTCCTCAGCATCAATGGATTCATGAACAGAAGACTTTACCTTCTTCCTTTCCTTCTCTTCAAAATTCCTGGTCTTCTGACTTCATAATCACAACATTGTTTTGGATTTAAGCACACCAAACAAAAATTACAACTTCTAAGGGGTATTGGAAGTGGGGTCAGTAAGTCTATTCCCCTTGTAGGGGACTAGACCAGGTGAGACCCCAGAGGCCAAGACTGGTTTTAAATACAGTGGGGTCACCCAGAGTGGATCTGAGAGAAACTCTGCCTGTTTCTGAGAGGAATGGAAGATTGACAGCCAGAAAAGATATTTCAGGCATTTGACCTGAAAGCTTAGAGCAGAGCAAGGGTTCAGGGGCCAGGTGAAGGCTTGGGAAGGCTAGGAGCTTGAGGCAAGCTGTGAATGGGGTATCCAGGACTCCTTTTTGTTTGGTGCTAGCCATGTGGCACTGGTAGGTCAGCTCACCTTAAATGAGCAAAGTCGGGCCAAATGAGGACAGAATTTGGCAGTTGTTCTATTCTGTGTGTGTCCAAGCCCACCCAGTGAGAAGTGATGCTCGTTTCTTAACTCATTAGAGCACCTACTGTATCAAAGATTGATTAAATAACATTAATTAATTAACTTTTAAATGTTAAACAATAAATGATGCCTGGTTTGGGAACTAAGATAATTGAATTCACTTTAATTCTTTGAGAATTAATAATCCGTGTGATAAAATTCAGTTATGGACATACAATTAATCAGAAGTACCTAAGTCATACCTTTTACTTTTCAGGCCAGATCATAGGTGCCTGTTGATTGTTATTCTCACAACAGTACCCTTTAAAGTTCTTCTCATTTCACTTTTTACATTGTTTCCTTTTAAATTCTTACATGTCTAAATAATGGTCAATGAGTCTTAGCTCATTTTTAAAAAGAGCAAAGTCTCTCTCAAATCCCCGGACAAAAATGCTTTGTGTAACACTGAAGGATTCCTTTACTATTGCTATTGTTACCTTTGCCATGTTCTGACCATAATTTTCAGAGTACCTTTGAAATGTGATAAGCTCTGACATATCAGAAAAGTAAAAAACCAAGAGACATCTCATCTACCCAGCCTAATCCCCACAAGGTTCCCCTGAAGACACTGAGCATGCCTAGATCCAGATGGGGATGTATAATGGGAACTGCCGGTGAGGCCAGGAATTAATAGATCAAGCAGCAAAGAGAAGGCAGCTAAGTGAAATGATGCATGACATCTAGCAGAGAGAAGGCTGCAGCTGGGGTGCAGTGAAGCACTGCACCATTACTGCTGGAAGCCACTGCGCAGATGGCAGCTAATAATACTAAGCAATGTTGGATCACATTTACTTCTAAACCCTGAATTGTACCACAAGCACAAACAAAAGACAAACACGAAACCCCATTCCGGGGTGGGGGTAGGAGGTGAACATTTGAAGTACAGGACTATCTTAGGAAAAGAAATTTAATGAAAAAGAAACATTCTGGAGCTTAGTTATACTTGGCAGGATTTCACAAAGACTTACCTACAGCAAAAAGCAACCAGATATTCCTCCAGGTTTTGTATTCCAGGAGTCCCAATGCTCTGGATTTGAGTTAGCTACTAAGTCTGGAGAAATCTGTTTAGTAGCAGACCCATCACTTGGGAGGAGAGGCCCTCATAACACTCATTAGAATATTGGCAGAGATAGTGGCTCCTTTGTGAGTAGTGGGAACGATGTGGTATTCCAACATTAAAAAAAAAAGTTCAATAAGCATCATTGAATACCCAGCAGACACTGGGCTCGGCACTGGGGGCGTAACTGTGAGTGAGACATGGTCTCCATCTTTGAGGAGCTTGCAGACTGGAGCAGGAGACAGACAGAACAGGATTATATGGAGTATATGTACCTCCTTATATGTGTATGTACCTCCCTATATGTATATGTACCTGTATATAGGAGTATATGTACCTCCTTAAGAGGAGGTACAGTGTGGATTAAAAAAAAGTAAGAAAGCAGACCCCTTCAACTACATTCCTGGGTTTGTATCTTGGCTTTTTCACTTTTTAACGTGAGTTACTTAACTTCTTTGAACCTCAGTATCCTCATCTGTGAAGTGGTATAGTAATAATACCTCATAAGTTGACGAAGAAGATGAATGAGTTAAAACATGTAAAGCACCCTGAACACTGCCTGACACAGAGTGAGCATGTAAGTGTTAGTCTGATGGAAAGAAATGAACGTTGTGGAAATACACAGAAGGAGCAGGGTATTTGTAACACGGGAGGCAGAGGGGGCTTCCTCTTGGAAAGTGACATCTTGGTGGGGAGCCAACAGAAGTAGGGGTTAGTGTGTGGGCGGGACATTTGGAGCCTGAGGAAAGGGGGATATGTGCGCATGCAAAGGCTGAAGCAGGAGTGTGCCGGCACACATCGCCTCCAATAATTTAATGTTCTCATGCTGCCTGATTCATTTGGCAAGAAAAACATGTTCACAAGTTTGCTGCCTTTACCAGATGACATATTACCGCTTCTCCAATCCCTCCTCTGTGAAATTATCTCTGACAGATTCAGTTAGCTGCTCTCCTTGCTGTGTTTCCATACCCCTTGATAACACCAGTCACATGACAATGTGATTTGTTTACTTGTCTGTCTCCCCAACAAGGCTGTGAGCCCCAGGATGGCTTCTTTGGCATATACCCTCGTATTCCCAACATCTAGAATAAGAGCTGAATTGTAATGAGCTCTCAGGGAAAATGTATTGAATAAATGATAAAGCTTTGTGAAACAACAGGGACTCACTCCAAGGTTCCACTTTTCCTAATTTTGTAGTCCTTCATCAGAACTGAATCTTAATTTATCCACTTCTACATGTTCTATGCTTTTCAGATAAAACATTTAATCACTGCATTATTCCAGGTGCAAACCTATGGGCATGATTTTTCCCTCCTAAATTAAGCAGCTGTGACCAGGATGGGATAAGACCTTTTCAGATGTTTGAGTGGGAGGGTTGGAGTCAGAGAAGACTGGCTGTCACTGCATATGTGGATATGCTGAGATCTGGCCCCAAAGGCCATGGTCCTAGAGGATGCTTTGCGCTCCACAGAATATACAAGAATTATGGTTAATTTATTTATTCAAAAAACATTTATTGACTATGCACTCTGTGCCAGGCCCTGAGGTGACAGCATGTACAATACAGACAAGGGATCTCTCTTTATGGGGTTTACATCATCAGGAGGAGAGACAGACAGTAAACACACATGGAGATATGATCATTCCAGATAGTGACAATTGCTCTGAGGCGTATGATGCAGGGAAATGACATAGAGAATATTAGGCCAGGGAAGCCCTTAGCTGGGGTGGTCAGGAAAAGCTTCTCTGTGGAGGTGACACTTCAGTTGAGATGGAATGCGGAGAAGGATCCAGCCATATGAAGACCTCGGCAGGAGGAGACATTCAGGCAGAAGTTAGTGACACAACAAGGACAAGCTCTGTGGTTTCCCTATTCCTGCAAGACTCACCAGTCACACCAAAAACTCATGGATGACATAGGGCCTCTGTGTGACAACTCAGGAGGCATCATGCACATTGCATTCTGATGCTTCTTTCTCCTTTCAATAGGGTGTCAGACTAAATAGTCTGAGACAGGAATGGCTGCCTTGTTGGGGGACAGAAAAGAAGGCTTTTGTGGCTAGAGCAGAGCAAACAAAGGAAGAGCAGTTTGGTTTGGTTGTTATTGTTAGGCCATAGCAGCAGAATAAAAATAGCTACCATTGCTAGGCTGATTCCTCCAAATGCATGATCTTATTAAAGTAAGTACTACTAAGTCCTCCTTTTGTAGATGAGGACACTGAAGCTTAACAGGCTTAAGTCATCAACCCAAGGTCACACAGCTACCAAGTCATGAAGTCAAGTCCATATGTGTGTCTCCTCCAGAACCCAGACTCTTAAGCATTACGTTGTGCTCTGCTTTTGAGAGGGACTGCACATAGGAGCCAAAGCACCAACTACTCAGCATCCAGAGCTTGGATGGACAAGTGAAAACCACATGAGATCTGGTTGCTTCATTTTCCTTTTTGCCCTTTCTGGAAGAGGAAGAGTGAGCAAGCTCTGATTTTTCCAGAGTCTCTTTTCCTTGTCAAAGGAAGGAAAGTGTCTCCCAAGACCTGCAGTAACAAGATAAGAAGCAGAGCGTAGGCAGCAAAAATGATAAGACCATAAAGCAACTGCTGAAAGAGTCCTAGAAACAGTGAGAGTCCTGACTTGCCATTTTCATTCAGAGCTTCTGGAAGTTCTTTTCTTTTTTTAGGACTTTCCCTTAAGCTAATCATTTCAGCCTTGATGTGTTAGGATGAGTCAGGGTGGATAACACTTACTGACTTTTGATTTAATTGCACTGGCGATATCACATACATTTTTACTATCTCTGAACTCTGTTCGGAGTGGCTACACTGACATCCACTAAGGAACACTTCATTCACCTAGGAAAGTATGCTCAGAGAGAATATGAAATTCTCTAGGTACATATATAATTCTGCACAGTGAAATTCACAGAATGTCACTTAACTAAACGCCATGGGCTGATGGGAAAGAATCGCCACCGGTTTTTTAAAAATTGATGTATAGTTGACGTATAATATTATATAAGTTACAGGTGTACAATATAGTGATATACAATTTTTTTTTGTCAATCCCAAACTCCCTAACTATCCCTTCCCCCCATCTTTCATCTGACTATTTAAAGAGCTGACTATTCTCTATCTCGTTTAAGTCATTCCTTCTTAAGGATTATGTAGGACCTTATCTCTAGAGCCATGGTTCTCCTCAACCCCCAAGCTTTCTTTTTACTTTCAGAGACCTTTGATTAGGAGAAAAGACCCTGTTCTAGTCTCTGAGAGCACATGGACTACACACCAAGACCTAACCTCATAGCAGAAGGATCCAGAGGGCTCTGGAAGGGCCTGGAGCAAGAAGACTCCAAGAAGCTGCCTTGATAGAGCTTGATAATTATCCATCCATATTAAACCTCTGACCACAGGAAAGGGTTTTAGGCAACCAATAGGCTGCCAAACTCTGCCCTTGACTTAGGAGAATAAAGGCCTTCTGCTGGTGGCCCTCTTTCCTGTAGTGCTTTTGCCTATAATACAGAGGAAAGCAAACTTCATAGAGCCTGGGCCTGTGTGCAAGAACTTTATCAGGAGGAAATGCCACAGAATGTGCTTCTTCTCTTCCAACGTTTCAAATCACTAATCACCGCATTTTAATTAAAGGTCTTACCTGTATAACATGCCAGAGCTACAGAGTGCTAAAATACAGAGATGAAAACTTGCACGCCTTTAAAATGCATATATAATATTTAATTTAAAATACTCTAATTCTAGATATATATTCTACCCTAATTCTAGATATATGTGTATATATATATATATATATATATGAATCCCAGAGCTACAGAGTGCTAAAATACAGAGATGAAAACTTGCACGCCTTTAAAATGCATATATAATATTTAATTTAAAATACTCTAATTCTAGATATATATTCTACCCTAATTCTAGATATATGTGTATATATATATATATATAACTGAATCACTGTACTGTACACTTGAAACTAACATAACATCATAAATCAACTTTACTTCAATAAACAAAGCATTTTTTTCACATGCTAACAGTATTTAATATACAATTTAAATGTGTATTTCTATGCAATTAATGATTTTATATTCATTTAAACTGCATAGAACTAATAATAATTCATAATGACTTAGGCTTCCTTCTTTGTGCAGTGTACACACCCCTCTTCAGTTCAATAGCATTTTAGAATTATTTCAAACTACATAGAATTGAGTAAAATTGTACATGATAGAGTAAAATTATAAATATTTTATTTAGGGACATAATAAAATCCTAAAAGATATTTAATTCAGGGATATTTTCTTTTTGATAATTAACAGATATCTGTATGTCTCAGCTATTCCCACGTTATCTAGATTTTTTAGAATAGAAATCTATGATAGTATAGCTATAAGGAGACTATATTTAACTTGAATCTTATGTTTTATTTAAGTATATTCATTTCTACTTTTTTGTTTCCTAAAGCTCTTAGAACTATTATAACAATGTGATTTTTTGAATATACATTTGAAATTAACAAATGAAAAAATAATCTAATTCTAGAGCAAGTTTAAAATTTTATTCATTTATTTTTATTGAGTTGTATTTGACATATAACATTATAAACATTATATTACTTTCAGGTATACAACATGATGATTGAATATTTGTACATATTGCAAAATGATCACCACAATAAGTCTGGTTAGCATTCATCACCATACATACTTAAAATTTTTATTTTAATTCAAGATAGATATCATTGCTTACACAATTAAACTTATTTACCTAGAAATTTTTTCTACCTTTAAATATTGATTGATTTGAAATGATTTATTTCCTATTTATGCATCACATTTTACCCATTTCCCCTAGAATACCTCAAATGTAACAGAAAATTCTCAAAAGAAAAGAAACGCTAATAATGAGCCCCCATGCTAGAGTAATATGCTTTCTAAAACTGAAAAAATTGGATACATGGTCTGAAAATAGGTTACATTTATACTTATGTAAATTAACATTTAGTTTTTATAGTTTTCATGCTACTCTGTGGTGTGGGATGATTAATGAATCCATTTTATGGATGAGAATTCAGAGGCCTGGTGGATTATGTAATTTGCTCCAAATCTCACAGCCAGTAAGTGGTAGATTCAGGATTTCAAAGGAGACAATCTGGCTCCAGAATCGGAGCTGGTAGCCACCGTATTAAGTGATTTATCAATGTCAAGCTTCCTCTTTCTGCTCTACCACTAAATATTTGAAATTGTGCTTCTCCCAGAATATCTGGAGTGTATTGCCACACCACTGAAATACTTAAAGTATCTACTATTATAAATTGGCTGCTCTTTATTTTGTTTAAAAGATTTATACTACAGGGACTTCCCTGGTGGTCCAGTGGTTAAGACTTCACGCTTCCACTGCAAGGGGCAAGGGTTCGATCCCTGGTCAGAGAACTAAGATCCTATATGCCGTGTGGTGTGGCTAAAAAAAAAAAAAAAAATTATACTACAAAAGTAATACACACTGTATACAAAAATTCAAATAATAAAAGTGTGTTAAAAATAAAAAGTAAAGATTGTAGGTTTGGGATTGACATGTACACACTGCTATATTTAAAATAGATAACCAACAAGGACCTACTGTATAGCACAAGGAATGCTGCTTAATATTCTGTAATAACCTAAATGGGAAGAGAATTTGAAAAAGAATAGATACATGTATATGTATAACTGAATCACTTTGCTGCACAACTTAAACTAACACAACATTGTTAACCAACTATGTTCCGATATAAAATACAACTTAAAAAAAAAGTAAAAAGCCATAGCCTGATTTTTAAAGGACTCTCATTTTACAGGTGGTGAATTTGTTTGTTTGTCTATTTCTTGGAATTTATTCCCAGTGATTATCTGATAACCTATTCCCCTTCAGCTGCTCCTTCTCACCTGCCCTTTCTGGACTGGACTGCTCTCTGCAGACAATCCCAGGTTCCCTGCTGATGCTGTGACTAAACGTGGTCTCTTTCTCACCCTTATCTTGAAAGTTCCTGAAAACTGAAGACCACATGTGTGTTCTATACACACTTGCATGTTTCCTCACCACGTGAGACAAAAAACAATCTGAGGGGCACATATGATAAGACTACATCCAAGGAGTATCAGCCATATCTAGCTGGAGGGAATTTGCTCAAGTTTTGATGAATTAGCTGGGAAGTTTTGATATTTTAGAACTGGAAGACACCTCATAAGTAATCTAATCCAAACTATTAATTTTACAGATGAGAAAACAGAGACTCAAAGAAATGCAGAGGACGGAAAACATCCTTTGGCATTAGACAGATAAAAATTTGAATCCTGGCTCTTCATGCAACTAGTTGGCTGTGCAATCTTGTCAATTTCCCTAACCTTTCTGAATGTCAGTTTCCTTTTCTTTAAAAATTCAAGGATTATTACACTTTACTCCACTGCCACTGTCATCATTCTTTCTAATATAAACCACCACAATCCCTTGCCCAGTTTCTGAATAGCCTCCTGACTTTTACTCCTTATAATTTGTTCTCCATTCAACACCCAAGGTGAAGTTTCATAAAACATAAATCAGATCATGTCACACTTAGTCCTTCAAAGACTTTTCATTGGCTTCAGAATAAAATCCTACAAAGCCTTACATGAGTTGACCCCTGCCTTTCCTGGATTCACATCTCTTCTTGGCTCCCCTCCAGCCATACACAAGTCCTTTCTCTTCCTGCAAAATTTGTTCTGGTTTGAGGGATTTGCATTAGCTCTTCCTGTGTCTGTGGAGATGTCTTCCTTGTTCTTCCCTGGATAGTTCCATCTTATTCTTCAGGTCCAAATAACCCCCATCCATGGTCAGTCTCTAGGATAAGCGTACATATTAACCTTTATATATCACATTACCCTTTAAATTTTTTATAGCATTTATCATTATCTGCAATTATCTTCCTTTTTAAAAAATGTGTTTACCTTAAATTATCTGTATCTCTTCCCAAAATACAAGATCTTTATGGACAAGACCCTTATTTTACCAGAACAGCATCTGATGCACAGGAGCACTTCTCAAATGATAAATATTTTTATTTGTAACAATACTAGGGCACATAATCTTTTCATGTGAAATCATGGAGGTAGCTACTTGTTCTCATGGGACTTCCTTTGGGTTAGCAGTCAAATTTTAGGCTTTTTATATCTTCCTGGGACTGGGTGGACCAGAGTGGGGGTAGCGAGGTGAAAATGCTGGACTAGGGACGGAAGATAGAGGAAAGTGGGCTGGAAGAAGTCAGTGGAAATAGCCAGGGCCAAGAGGGTCAGAGTTAGCAATGGCAAGTACTGCCAGGGTCTGAGTATGAATTTTGGTCAAATCCCACCCCCAGATTACTCCTACCCCTAACTATACCCCAGGGATTTAGGAGTTAAATATACAGAGTCTAGGACAAGGAATACTTTCTATTACTGTCTTGGGCTTTCCGTTAGCAGGTGCTTTTTTTTTTTTTTTTTTTGATGTGGGCCATTTCTAAAATCTTTTCTTGAATTTGTTACAATATTGCTTCTGTTCCATGTTTTCGGTTTTTGGCCAGGAGGCATGTGGGATCTTAGCTCCTCGACCAGAGATCAAACCCGTACCTCCTGCATTGAAAGGCAAAGTCCCAACCACTGGACCGCCAGGGAAGTCGCTGACAGGTGCTTTTGACTTTGACAGATGCTTAGGAGGCCTAAGCATCTGTTTCAGGAGACTTTTAGACCCTGAAACTCCATCACCAAACCAACCACGAGGCGTTTCAAGAGGTATGAATTCAAAGGACAGATCCCAAAATAGCATGTTCACAGAGTACAAGAGGTTTTGAACTCTGCTCTACACTCTGCAATCTCTACCCTCTAGCACTTTGGTGGCCCAGTTTCAAAACCTTGCCCAAGCCTGAACTCTTCCTGCTTAAAGAATGTCTCAGAAGGTGCTCAGCAAAAGGAGGGAGAACTGCTCAGTCCCGAGCAAAGGCCTGCAATCCAGGGTCCGGAGGGTGGCAACAGGGAGTTGCCCAATGAGCAAGAGGCAAACTCGCAAAACACTTTCAGGTTTCATAGTGATCCTTCAGGGTTGGATGCTTCTTTTTCATCCGGTTTTATTGAAATATAATTGACATATAACATTGCATAAATTTAAGGTGTACAGGACTTCCCTGGTGGCGCAGTGGTTGACAAAGAATCATCTAGTGGCTTTAGTACTAGATTGTGAGGTAAAGGGCAGTAAATATTAGACAAGTATTTGGAATCTTTACTGAAGGCCTGACTCTGCTGATAGTGAAACAAGTAATGTAAACCAAGTTACTTAACCTTTTGTGCTTTATTATGTGCATCATTCCCTATCATCTCAGAAGATTTTCGTGGCACCCTGTCGCTAATGATTTAGTCTGACATCCAAGGCCTTTCAACCACATCCTTCACTAATCTCAGTCAAGAACTGTCCTTCCAGCCAGACTGTACTTCTCACTGTGCCATGCAGATTCCTTCTGCATGCCCACCTCTGTGTCTCGGTCTGTGCTAGGTACCCCATCCTGTAATGCCTTTTCCTGCCTCCATCTTTTTAAAAAATATTTTTAAATTTTTTTGAAGTGTAATTGATTTGCAATGTTGTGTTAATTTCTGCTGTACAGCGAAGTGATTCAGCTATACATATACATTCTTTTTCATATTCTTTTCCATTATGGTTTATCACAGGGCATCGCATATAGTTATCTGTGTAATATAGTAGGACCTTGTTGTTTATCCATTCTCTATATAATAGTTTGTATCTTCTAACCCAGACTCCCACTCCATCCCTCCCCTAATCCCTCCCTGCCTTCATCTTCAATGTTTATTTGAATATCACTTTTTCTTCAATTTCCATCTCCTCTCTTTCTTCCTTGTGATGCCCTCCTTGACCATGTCAGTCTGAAGTGATCTCCCCCTTCTCTACATCCTTCCAATGTACACTGTTTGCACTATCTGCTTGACATTATCTTTCTGTGTAAGGGAAAGCAGATACCTGGCGTATGTACTGCCACTCTCCCTTCCTGTGCCCATGGTAGACATTACTTACCAATTATGGACTCCAGCCTGAAGGATCCATCTCAACACAGCACTATAATCAGCTTCTGTTGATTCACTGGATTAGGTAAAGGAGGTGAAATTTATTTACTTATTTTTTTTATCCCTCATGGAATTAGAGCAATGCTTTTACCCCAAGGTGTGCATAGATTTCTTGATAAGTAAAACAGAGAGCCACAAGACATGGCTCTTTATTGAGGTTCAATTTCCAACCTGCAGTTTGTGGATCAGATTTTGGAGAAGGTGGAGCACACCACACTTCCTTCAAGACTGGAGAGCCTTCATTTTCCACCAAATTTTGTTAAACTCAATAAAAACCTGTAAAGTGCTTCCTACTTGTAGGGCATCTTGGTAGACACAGAGAAGAGTTCAAAGGTAAATAAGTCATGGTTATGACCAACAAAGAGCTGGTTAACTGGTGCAGGAGATAAGATTTGTACAGGAAGAGCCCTAATGCAAGGTAGGATAAAATAAAATCTGTAAGAGCGAGACCTTCAAGATGGCGGAGGAGTAAGACATGGAGATCACCTTCCTCCCCACAAATACATCAGAAATACATCTACATGTGGAACAACTCCTACAGAACCCCTACTGAACACTGGCAGAAGACTTCAGACTTCCAAAAAGAGATATATATATTTTTCCCTTTTTCTCTTTTTGTGAGTGTGTATGTGTATGCTTCTTTGTGTGATTTGTCTGTATAGCTTATCTTTTACCATTTGTCCTAGGGTTCTGCCTGTCCGTTTTTTCTGTTTTTTTTTTTAGTATAGTTTTTAGCACTTGTTATCATTGGTGGATTTGTTTTTTGGTTTGGTTGCTCTCTTCTTTCTTTTTTTTTTAATACTTAAAATTTTTTTTAAAATAATTATTTTTTATTTTAATTATTTTATTTCATTTTATCTTTTTCTTTCTTTCCTTCTTTCTTTCTTTTTTTTGTCCCTTTTATTCTGAGCCGTGTGGATGACAGGCTTTTGGTGCTCCAGCCAGGTGTCAGGGCTGTGCCTCTGAGGTGGGAGAGCCAAGTTCAGCACACTGGTCCATAAGAGACCTCCCAGCCCCACATAATATCAAATGGTGGAAATCACCCAGAGATCTCCATCTCAATGCCAAGACCCAGCTCACCTCAACGACCAGCAAGCTACAGTGCTGGACACCCTATGCCAAACAACTAGCAAGACAGGAACACAGTCTCATCCATTAGCACAGAGGCTGCCTAAAATCATAATAAGGCCACAGACACCCCAAAACACACCACCAGACGTGGACCTGCCCACCAGAAGCCTGCCGATGCAGGGGACGCGGGTTCATGCCCCGGTCCAGGAGGATCCCACGTGCCACGGAGCGGCTGGGCCCTTGAGCCATGGCCGCTGAGCTTGCGCATCCGGAGCCTGTGCTCTGCGGCGGGAGAGACCACAGCGGTGAGAGGCCCGCGTACCGCAAAAAAAGGCACCCTGTCGCTAATGATTTAGTCTGACATCCAAGGCCTTTCAACCACATCCTTCACTAATCTCAGTCAAGAACTGTCCTTCCAGCCAGACTGTACTTCTCACTGTGCCATGCAGATTCCTTCTGCATGCCCACCTCTGTGTCTCGGTCTGTGCTAGGTACCCCATCCTGTAATGCCTTTTCCTGCCTCCATCTTTTTAAAAAATATTTTTAAATTTTTTTGAAGTGTAATTGATTTGCAATGTTGTGTTAATTTCTGCTGTACAGCGAAGTGATTCAGCTATACATATACATTCTTTTTCATATTCTTTTCCATTATGGTTTATCACAGGGCATCGCATATAGTTATCTGTGTAATATAGTAGGACCTTGTTGTTTATCCATTCTCTATATAATAGTTTGTATCTTCTAACCCAGACTCCCACTCCATCCCTCCCCTAATCCCTCCCTGCCTTCATCTTCAATGTTTATTTGAATATCACTTTTTCTTCAATTTCCATCTCCTCTCTTTCTTCCTTGTGATGCCCTCCTTGACCATGTCAGTCTGAAGTGATCTCCCCCTTCTCTACATCCTTCCAATGTACACTGTTTGCACTATCTGCTTGACATTATCTTTCTGTGTAAGGGAAAGCAGATACCTGGCGTATGTACTGCCACTCTCCCTTCCTGTGCCCATGGTAGACATTACTTACCAATTATGGACTCCAGCCTGAAGGATCCATCTCAACACAGCACTATAATCAGCTTCTGTTGATTCACTGGATTAGGTAAAGGAGGTGAAATTTATTTACTTATTTTTTTTATCCCTCATGGAATTAGAGCAATGCTTTTACCCCAAGGTGTGCATAGATTTCTTGATAAGTAAAACAGAGAGCCACAAGACATGGCTCTTTATTGAGGTTCAATTTCCAACCTGCAGTTTGTGGATCAGATTTTGGAGAAGGTGGAGCACACCACACTTCCTTCAAGACTGGAGAGCCTTCATTTTCCACCAAATTTTGTTAAACTCAATAAAAACCTGTAAAGTGCTTCCTACTTGTAGGGCATCTTGGTAGACACAGAGAAGAGTTCAAAGGTAAATAAGTCATGGTTATGACCAACAAAGAGCTGGTTAACTGGTGCAGGAGATAAGATTTGTACAGGAAGAGCCCTAATGCAAGGTAGGATAAAATAAAATCTGTAAGAGCGAGACCTTCAAGATGGCGGAGGAGTAAGACATGGAGATCACCTTCCTCCCCACAAATACATCAGAAATACATCTACATGTGGAACAACTCCTACAGAACCCCTACTGAACACTGGCAGAAGACTTCAGACTTCCAAAAAGAGATATATATATTTTTCCCTTTTTCTCTTTTTGTGAGTGTGTATGTGTATGCTTCTTTGTGTGATTTGTCTGTATAGCTTATCTTTTACCATTTGTCCTAGGGTTCTGCCTGTCCGTTTTTTCTGTTTTTTTTTTTAGTATAGTTTTTAGCACTTGTTATCATTGGTGGATTTGTTTTTTGGTTTGGTTGCTCTCTTCTTTCTTTTTTTTTTAATACTTAAAATTTTTTTAAAAATAATTATTTTTTATTTTAATTATTTTATTTCATTTTATCTTTTTCTTTCTTTCCTTCTTTCTTTCTTTTTTTTGTCCCTTTTATTCTGAGCCGTGTGGATGACAGGCTTTTGGTGCTCCAGCCAGGTGTCAGGGCTGTGCCTCTGAGGTGGGAGAGCCAAGTTCAGCACACTGGTCCATAAGAGACCTCCCAGCCCCACATAATATCAAATGGTGGAAATCACCCAGAGATCTCCATCTCAATGCCAAGACCCAGCTCACCTCAACGACCAGCAAGCTACAGTGCTGGACACCCTATGCCAAACAACTAGCAAGACAGGAACACAGTCTCATCCATTAGCACAGAGGCTGCCTAAAATCATAATAAGGCCACAGACACCCCAAAACACACCACCAGACGTGGACCTGCCCACCAGAAAGACAAAATCCAGCCTCATCCACCAGAACACAGAAACTTGTCCCCGCCACCAGGAAGCATACGCGCGCATCCGGAGCCTGTGCTCTGCGGCGGGAGAGACCACAGCGGTGAGAGGCCCGCGTACCGCAAAAAAAAAAAAAAAAAAAAAATTAAGATGTACAGTATAATGATTTGATATATGTATTTATTTTGAAGTGATTGCCATAATTTAGTTCACATTCATCACCTCACAGTTACAAGTTCTTTTTTCCTCATGAGGAGAACTTTTAAGAGTACTCTTGAGGAGGAGCTTCAAGATGGTGGGATAGTAAGACATGGAGATCACCTTACTCCCCACAGATACATCAGAAATACATCTACATGTGGAACAACTCCTACAGAACACCTACTGAACGCTGGCAGAAAACCTCAGACTTCCCCAAATGCAAGAAACTCCCCACGTACGCTGTACAGCGAAGTGATTCAGCTATACATATACATTCTTTTTCATATTCTTTTCCATTATGGTTTATCACAGGGCATCGCATATAGTTATCTGTGTAATATAGTAGGACCTTGTTGTTTATCCATTCTCTATATAATAGTTTGTATCTTCTAACCCAGACTCCCACTCCATCCCTCCCCTAATCCCTCCCTGCCTTCATCTTCAATGTTTATTTGAATATCACTTTTTCTTCAATTTCCATCTCCTCTCTTTCTTCCTTGTGATGCCCTCCTTGACCATGTCAGTCTGAAGTGATCTCCCCCTTCTCTACATCCTTCCAATGTACACTGTTTGCACTATCTGCTTGACATTATCTTTCTGTGTAAGGGAAAGCAGATACCTGGCGTATGTACTGCCACTCTCCCTTCCTGTGCCCATGGTAGACATTACTTACCAATTATGGACTCCAGCCTGAAGGATCCATCTCAACACAGCACTATAATCAGCTTCTGTTGATTCACTGGATTAGGTAAAGGAGGTGAAATTTATTTACTTATTTTTTTTATCCCTCATGGAATTAGAGCAATGCTTTTACCCCAAGGTGTGCATAGATTTCTTGATAAGTAAAACAGAGAGCCACAAGACATGGCTCTTTATTGAGGTTCAATTTCCAACCTGCAGTTTGTGGATCAGATTTTGGAGAAGGTGGAGCACACCACACTTCCTTCAAGACTGGAGAGCCTTCATTTTCCACCAAATTTTGTTAAACTCAATAAAAACCTGTAAAGTGCTTCCTACTTGTAGGGCATCTTGGTAGACACAGAGAAGAGTTCAAAGGTAAATAAGTCATGGTTATGACCAACAAAGAGCTGGTTAACTGGTGCAGGAGATAAGATTTGTACAGGAAGAGCCCTAATGCAAGGTAGGATAAAATAAAATCTGTAAGAGCGAGACCTTCAAGATGGCGGAGGAGTAAGACATGGAGATCACCTTCCTCCCCACAAATACATCAGAAATACATCTACATGTGGAACAACTCCTACAGAACCCCTACTGAACACTGGCAGAAGACTTCAGACTTCCAAAAAGAGATATATATATTTTTCCCTTTTTCTCTTTTTGTGAGTGTGTATGTGTATGCTTCTTTGTGTGATTTGTCTGTATAGCTTATCTTTTACCATTTGTCCTAGGGTTCTGCCTGTCCGTTTTTTCTGTTTTTTTTTTTAGTATAGTTTTTAGCACTTGTTATCATTGGTGGATTTGTTTTTTGGTTTGGTTGCTCTCTTCTTTCTTTTTTTTTTAATACTTAAAATTTTTTTAAAAATAATTATTTTTTATTTTAATTATTTTATTTCATTTTATCTTTTTCTTTCTTTCCTTCTTTCTTTCTTTTTTTTGTCCCTTTTATTCTGAGCCGTGTGGATGACAGGCTTTTGGTGCTCCAGCCAGGTGTCAGGGCTGTGCCTCTGAGGTGGGAGAGCCAAGTTCAGCACACTGGTCCATAAGAGACCTCCCAGCCCCACATAATATCAAATGGTGGAAATCACCCAGAGATCTCCATCTCAATGCCAAGACCCAGCTCACCTCAACGACCAGCAAGCTACAGTGCTGGACACCCTATGCCAAACAACTAGCAAGACAGGAACACAGTCTCATCCATTAGCACAGAGGCTGCCTAAAATCATAATAAGGCCACAGACACCCCAAAACACACCACCAGACGTGGACCTGCCCACCAGAAAGACAAAATCCAGCCTCATCCACCAGAACACAGAAACTTGTCCCCGCCACCAGGAAGCATACGCAACCCACTGAACCAACCTTAGCCAATGGGGACAGACACCAAAAACAACAGGAACTACAAACCTGCAGCCTGCGAAAAGGAGAACCCAAACACAGTAAGTTAAGCAAAATGAGAAGGCAGAGAAACTACAAAAGATGAAGGAGGAAGGCAATAACCCACCAGACATAACAAATGAAGAGGAAATACGCAGTCTACCTGAAAAAGAATTCAGAGTAATGATAGTAAGGATGATCAAAAATCTTGGAAACAGAATGGAGAAAATACAAAAAGCATTTAACAAGGACCTAGAAGAGCTAAAGAGCAAACAAACAGTGTTGAACAACACAATAAATTAAATTAAAAAGTCTCTAGAAGGGATCAATAGCAGAATAACTAAATGCAAGAAACTCCCCACGTACCTGGGTAGGGCAAAAGAAAAAAGAATAAACAGAGACAAAAGAATAGGGACGGGACCTGCACCAGTGGGAGGGAGCCATGAAGGAGGAAAGGTTTTCACACACTAGAAGCCCCTTCGTGGGCAGAGACTGCGGGTGGCGGGTGGCGGAGTGGGGAGCTTCGGAGCCATGGAGGAGAGCACAGTAACAGGGGTACAGAGGGCAAAGCAGGGAGATTCCCGCACAGAGGATCAGTGCCGACTGGCACTCACCAGCCCGAGAGGCTTGTCTGCTCACCCGCCGGGACGGGTGGGGGCTGGGAGCTGAGGCTCAGGCTTCGGTCGGATCCCAGGGAGAGGACTGGGGTTGGCGGCGCGAACACAGCCTGAAGGGGATAGTGCACCACGGCTAGCCGGGAGGGAGTCCTGGAAAAAGTCTGGACCTGCCGAAGAGGCAAGAGACTTTTTCTTTCCTCTTTGCTTCCTG
Organism: Physeter macrocephalus; assembly: GCF_002837175.3. Lineage (NCBI taxonomy): Eukaryota > Metazoa > Chordata > Mammalia > Artiodactyla > Physeteridae > Physeter > Physeter macrocephalus. Next base: position 21,208,579 of record NC_041229.1, on the reverse strand, counting down.
GGGCACGAGGAGAGGGGATTAAGCGTGCCGCTTAAAGGAGCTCCAGAGATGGGTGCGAGCCGTGGCTAATGTTGCGCGGACCCCAGAGACGGGCATGGGACGCTAAGGCTGCGGCTGCTGCAACCAAGAAGCCAGTGTGCGAGCACAGGTCACTATCCACACCTCCCCTCCTGGGAGCCTGTGCAGCCCGCCACTGCCCGGGTACCGTGATCCAGGGAAAATTTCCCCAGGAGAACGCACGGCGCGCCTGAGGCTGGTGCAACGTCATACTGGCCTCTGCTGCCGCAGGCTCGCCCTGCATCCGTACCCCTCCCTCCCCCTGGCCAGAGTGAGCCAGACACCCCGAATCAGCTGCTCCTTTAACCCCATCCTGAGTGAAGAACAGACACCCTCGGGTGACCTATACACAGAGGCAGGGCCCAATACAAAGCTGAACCCCAGGAGCTGTGCGAACAAAGAAGAAAAAGGGAAATCTCTCCTAGCAGCCTCAGGAGCAGCAGATTAAATCTCCACAGTCAGCTTGATGTACCCTGCATCTGTGGAATACCTGAACAGACAATGAATCATCCCAAATTGAGGAGGTGGACTTTGGGAACAACAATATATATATATATATTTTTCCCTTTATCTCTTTTTGTGAGGGTGTATGTGTATGCTTCTGTGTGTGATTTGGTCGGTATAGCTTTGCTTTTACCATTTGTCCTAGGGTTCTGCCTGTCCGTTTTTTCTGTTTTTTTTTTTAGTATAGTTTTTAGCACTTGTTATCATTGGTGGATTTGTTTTTTGGTTTGGTTGCTCTCTTCTTTCTTTTTTTTTTAATACTTAAAATTTTTTTTAAAATAATTATTTTTTATTTTAATTATTTTATTTCATTTTATCTTTTTCTTTCTTTCCTTCTTTCTTTCTTTTTTTTGTCCCTTTTATTCTGAGCCGTGTGGATGACAGGCTTTTGGTGCTCCAGCCAGGTGTCAGGGCTGTGCCTCTGAGGTGGGAGAGCCAAGTTCAGCACACTGGTCCATAAGAGACCTCCCAGCCCCACATAATATCAAACGGCGAAAGTCTCCCAGAGATCTCCATCTCAACACCAAGACCCAGCTCCACTCAATGACCAGAAAGCTGCAGTGCTGGACACCCTATGCCAAACAAATAGCAAGACAGGAACACAACCCCATCCATTAGCAGAGAGGCTGCCTAAAATCATAATA
>NC_041229.1:21203879-21206097 GCF_002837175.3 Physeter macrocephalus | reverse complement strand
TAATGATCAAGGGATCAATGCAAGAAGAAGATGTAACAATTGTAAATATTTATGCACCCAACATAGGAGCACCTCAATACATAAGGCAAATACTAACAGCCATAAAAGGGGAAATAAACAGTAACACAACCATAGTAGGGGACTTTAACACCCCACTTTCACCAATGGACAGATCATCCAAAATAAGGAAACACAAACTTTAAATGATACATTAAACAAGAACAAGATGGACTTGATATTTATAGGACACTCTATCCAAAAACAACAGAATACACATTCTTGTCAAGTGCTCATGGAACATTCTCCAGGATAGATCATATCTTGGGTCACAAATCTAGCCTTGGTAAATTTAAGAAAATTGAAATCATATCAAGTATCTTTTCCGACCACAACGCTAGGGGACTAGATATCAATTACAGGAAAAAAATCTGTAAAAAATACAAACACATGGAGGCTAAACAGTACACTTCTTAATAACCAAGAGATCCCTGAAGAAATCCCAGAGGAATAAAAAATACCTAGAAACAAATGACAATGAAAACAACGACCCAAAACCTATGGGATGCAGCAAAAGCAGTTCTAAGAGGGAAGTTTATAGCAATACAATCCTACTTTAAGAAACAAGAAACATCTCAAATAACCTAAACTTATACCTAAAGCAATCAGAGAAAGAAGAACAAAAAAACCCCAAAGTCAGCAGAAGAAAAAAAACATAAAAATCAGATCAGAAAAAAAAGAAAAAAAAAAGAAGAAACGATAGCAAACATCAATAAAACTAAAGGCTGGTTCTTTGAGGAGATAAACAAAATTGATAAACCATTAGCCAGACTCATCAAGAAAAAAAGGGAGAAGACTCAAATCAACAGAATTAGAAATGAAAAAGGCAAAGTAACAACTGACACTGCTTAAATACAAAGGATCATGGGAGATTACTACAAGCGGACAAATTCTTAGAAATGCACAACCTTCTGAGACTGAACCAGCAAGAAATAGAAAATATGAACAGACCAATCACAAGCACTGAAATTGAAACTGTGATTAAAAATCTTCAAACAAACAAAAGCCCAGGACCAGATGGCTTCACAGGTGATTTCTATCAAACATTTAGAGAAGATAACATCTATATGTCTCAAACTGTTTCAAAAAATAGCAGAGGGAGGAACACTCCCAAACTCATTCTACAAGGCCACCATCACCCAGTGTTGAACAACACAATAAATTAAATTAAAAAGTCTCTAGAAGGGATCAATAGCAGAATAACTGAGGCAGAAGAACAGATAAGTGACCTGGAAGATAAAATAATGGAAATAACTACTGCAGAGCAGAATAAAGAAAAAAGAATGAAAAGAATTGAGGCCAGGCTCAGAGACCTCTGGTACGACATTAAATGCACCAACATTCGAATTATAGGGGTCCCAGAATACGAAGAGAAAAAAAAAAGAGACTGAGAAAATATTTGAAGAGATTATAGTTGAAAACTTCCCTAATATGGAAAAGGAAATAGTTAAACAAGTCCAGGAAGCACAGAGAGTCCCATACAGGATAAATCGAAGGAGAAACACATCAAGACATATATTATTCAAGCTCAAAAATTAAATACAAAGAAAAAATATTAAAAGCAGCAAGGGAAAAACAGCAAATAACACACAAGGGAATCCCCATAAGGTTAACAGCTGATCTTTCAGCAGAAACTCTGCAAGTCAGAAGGGAGTGGCAGGACATATTTAAAGTGATGAAGGAGAAAAACCTACAATGAAGATTACCCTACACAGCAAGGATCTCATCCAGATTTGACAGACAAATTAAAACCTTTACAGACATGCAAAAGTTAAGAGAATTCAGCACCACCAAACCAGCTTTAAAACAAATGTTAAAGGAACTACTCTAGGCAGGAAACACAAGAGAAGGAAAAGACCTACAATAACAAACCCAAAACAATTAAGAAAATGGTAATAGGAACATACATATCGATAATTACCTTAAATGTAAATGGATTAAATGCTCCAGCCAAAAGACAGAGACTGGCTGCATGGTTACAGAAACAAGACCCATATATATGCTGTCTACAAGAGACCCACTTCAGACCGAGGGACACATACAGGCTGAAAGTGAGGGGATGGAAAAAGATATTCCATGCAAATGGAAATCAAAAGAAAGCTGGAGTAGCAATTCTCATATCAGAAAAAATAGACTTTAAAACGAAGACTATTACAAGAGA
>NC_041229.1:21200981-21202435 GCF_002837175.3 Physeter macrocephalus | reverse complement strand
TCAACACAGTTTTGGAAGTTTTAGCCACAGCAATCAGAGAGGAAAAAGAAATAAAAGGAATCCAAATTGGGAAAGAAGACGTAAAGCTGTCACTGTTTGCAGATGACATGATACTATACATAGAGAATCCTAAAGATGCTACCAGAAAACTACTAGAGCTAATCAATGAATTTGGTAAAGTAGCAGGATACAAAATTAATGCGCAGAAATCTCTGGCATTCCTACACATGAATGGTGAAAAATCTGAAAGTGAAATTAAGAAAACACTCCCATGTACGATTGCAACAAAAAGAATAAAATATCTAGGAATAAACCTACCTAAGAGACTAAAGATCTGTATGCAGAAAATTATAAAACACTGATGAAAGAAATTAAAGATGATACAAATAGGTGAAGAGATATACCATGTTCTTGGATTGGAAGTATCAAGATTGTGAAAATGACTATATGACCCAAAGCAATCTACAGATTGAATGCAATCGCCATCAAACTACCACTGGCATTTTTCACAGAGCTAGAACAAAAAATTTCACAATTTGTATGGAAACACAAAAGACCCCAAATAGCCAAAGCAATCTTGAGAAAGAAAAATGAAGCTAGAGGAATCAGGCTCCCTGACTTCAGACTCTACTACAAAGCTACAGTAATCAAGGCAGTATGATACTGGCACAAAAACAGAAATATAGATCAATGGAACAGGATAGAAAGGGCAGAGATAAACCTATGCACATATGGTCACCTTATCTTTGATAAAGGAGGCAAGAATATACAGTGGAGAAAAGACAGCTTCTTCAATAAGTGGTGCTGGGAAGGGCTTCCCTGGTGGCGCAGTGGTTGCGCGTCCGCCTGCCGATGCAGGGGAACTGGGTTCGCGCCCCGGTCCGGGAGGATGCCGCATGTCGCGGAGCGGCCGGGCCCGTGAGCCATGGCCGCTAGGCCTGCGCGTCCGGAGCCTGTGCTCCGCAACGGGAGAGGCCACAGCAGAGGGAGGCCCGCATACCACAAAAAAAAAAAAAAAAAAAAAAAAATGGATTAAAGACCTAAATGTAAGGCCAGACACTATCAAACTCTTAGAGGAAAACATAGGCAGAACACTCTATGACATACATCACAGCAAGATCCTTTTTGATCCACCTCCTAGAGAAATGGAAATAACAACAAAATAAACAAATGGGACCTAATGAAACTTAAAAGCTTTTGCACAGCAAAGGAAACCATAAACAGGACGAAAAGACAACCCTCAGAATGAGAGAAAATATTTGCAAATGAAGCAACTGACAAAGGATTAATCCCCCAAATTTACAAGCATCTCATGTAGCTCAATGTCAAAAAAATAACCCAATCCAAAAATGGGCAGAAGATCTAAATAGACAGTTCTCCAAAGAAGATATACGGGTTGCTAACAAACACATGAAAGAATGCTCAACATCATTAATCATTAGAGAAATGCAAAT
>NC_041229.1:21152614-21200968 GCF_002837175.3 Physeter macrocephalus | reverse complement strand
AGAAGATATACAGATTGCCAACAAACACATGAAAGAATACTCAACATCATTAATCATTAGAGAAATGCAAATCAAAACTACAATGAGATATTGTCTCACACCAGTCAGAATGGCCAGCATCAAAAAATCTACAAACAATAAATGGTAGAGAGGGTGTGGAGAAAAGGGAACCCTCTTGCACTGTTATTGGGAATGTAAATTGATACAGCCAGTATGGAAAACAGTATGGAGGTTCCTTAAAAAACTAAAAATAGAATTACCAGGCAGCACAGAAATCCCACTACTGGGCTTATACCCTGAGAAAACCATGATTCAAAAAGAGTCATGTACCACCATGTTCATTGCAGCTATATTTACAATAGCCAGGACATGGAAGCAACCTAAGTGTCCATCAACAGATGAATGGATAAAGAAGATGTGGCACATATATACAATGGAATATTACTCAGCCATAAAAAGAAATGAAATTGAGTTATTTGTAGTGAGGTGGATGGACCTAGAGTCTGTCGTACAGAGTGAAGTAAGTGAGAAAGACAAAAACAAATACCTTATGCTAACACATATGTATGGAATCTAAATTTAAGAAATAGAAAATGGTTTTGAAGAACCTAGGTGCAGGACAGGAATAAAGACACAGACATAGAGAATGTACTTGAAGACATGGGGAGGGAGAAGTGTATTTTTGACGAAGTGAGAGAGTGGCATGGACTTATGTATACTACCAAATGTAAAATAGATAGCTAGTGGGAAACAGCTGCATAGCACAGGGAGATCAGCTCAGTGTTTTGTGACCACCTAGAAGGGTGGCACATGGAGGGTGGCAGGGAGACGCAAGAGGGAGGAGATATGGGGCTGTATGTATATGTATAGCTGATTCACTTTGTTATAAAGCAGAAACTAACACACCATTGTAAAGCAATTTTACTCCAATGAAGATGTTAAAAAAAAAAAAGAGTACTCTTAGCAGTTTTCAAGTATGCAATACAGTAGTATTACCTAGGAGTCACCCTGTTTTACCTTACATCCCAGAACTTACTTACCTTAAAAATAGAAGTTTATACCTTTTGAACAGCTTCCTATTTTGCCCACCCACCACCCCCTGCCTATGGCAACCACCAAGCTGTTCTCTCTATTTATGAGTTCAGTGGGTTTTTTTTTTAAAGATTCCACATGTAAGTGAGATGATGTGGTATTTGTCTTTCTCTGTCTGATTTATTTCACTTAGCATAATGCCCTCCAGGTCCATCCATGTTGTTGCAGATGGCAGTATTTCCTTCTTTTTAATGGCTGAATAGAATCACATTCTATATATTTATATATGCATTTTCTTTACCCATTCATCTGTTGATGGACACATAGGTTGTTTCCATATCTCAACTAATGCTGCAAAGAATATGGAGATGCAGATATCTCTTTGGGATAGTAATTTTGTTTCCTTCAGATATATACCCAGAAGTGGAATTGCTGGATTTTGTGATAGTTCTATTTTTAATTTTTGGAGGAACTTCCATACCATTTTCCATAATGGATGTACCAGTTTACATTCCCACCAACAGCATACAAGGGTTCCCTTTTCTCCACATTCTTACCAGCATTTGTTATTTCTTATCTTTTTGCTGACAAATTTATCTCACTAACCTTAATAACTAAACCTGTTTCCCATGCTCTTTGTGATCAGTAAAGAGGTAACCTCAGAACTTTTTCTGGGTCTTATATTTATTATTTCTGATCAGCAGCACATAGGGCAAAGGCTTCTCTCCTCCTTCCTACCTCACCTTGCTTTATCTTAATTATCCCCACCATATGCAATCAGGTGCGTTTTGAGAAGAGAGTGAGAGAAGGGACTGTTGGGTGTGGAGCAGTAGTTACCATATTCTACTTTCAAGTACAGATGAGGCCAGTACCACTAACCGTACAGCCTCCAAGCGCATACTGTCTGTCCATCTTAGGTCTTAGACGCTTAGATCTTCCTGCATCCATCAGGATCATGATTCAGCAGGGCAATTGGAATTGAGACTCTCAGGACTGGGGTGATGTTGGGAGTAGCAGTGGTGAGGGTAGAAGATGGGGGGGTGCAGGGACCAGAGCAGACTTAGGTAATGAGAAGGTAAAAGAAGGCCAGAGCCCCACTTGAATTTCATGACCTATCTCTCTGCTCCCTTCTCGCTGTTCTTTTGGGGGCAAAGTCCTCCCATGGCAGGTCTGTGGAACTTCTCCAATTAGATGCAGAAAGCCATTTCAAAGCCTTCACTTCTCTTATCGCCTCAGGTCTGGCCAGAACGTTTCCACCACCATTACTCAAGAGAACATCCTCCTGATACCATGTCTTGCCTCCTAGGGCCCTTTTACTCCTTTGATCTTCCTCTCCCAAATCCTGCTGGCAAATATCAGCAGATCCTTCTTGAGCTTTGCTTTGACCTCTTGGGAAAAGCTTATTTGAATCACCAGTTCCCATTCTGACTTTCTTTCTCCCAAAAAAAGACTTCATTTGGAATAAAATCATACAGAATAAACCCCAAATTATTACAATCTTGTCCCTTCCTAACTCTATCCTCAAATATCCCAGGGCATGTTCACTTGCTGTTTTCTCAGCCTGGAGGGCTCTTGTTCATACTTTTCACATGGGAGGCTACTCAAAGGTCACCTTCTCATAAGAGTCTTCACTGACTACAATCTCAAATGGTCTCCTTTGTTATTTTCTCTCTGTTTATCCTTCATAGTGTTTCTCTTACTGGATAATTTAAAATATACACTATGTCTACTTGTTTAATATCTATCTCTTCATTTAGATCATATGCACCAAGAGGGCAAGAATCACGTAAGGTCTGTGCCCCTCTCTCTAAGCAGTGCCCATTACAGTGTCCTGCACTTGCTGGGTGCTCAGTAAACACTGGGAAGCAGCACAGCAGAATGGTTAAGGATATAAACTCTGGAATTAGATTTGAGTTGAAATCCTGCTTTTATAACTCATTGTGTGACTTAGGACAAGTTAATTAACCAATCTGTGCCTCGATTCTCCCAACAATACTATAAGACTATAATATTTAACTCATAGTGCTATTGTGAGCATACATAAAGTGTTTAGTATAATGCCTGGCAAGTTATAAGGGTCAATAAATGTTAAATACTGTTGGGATGTCTGGGTTCAGAGTCTTAGCAAGGGCTGTGTCAAATTAGCATAGAGTACAAGGAGCAACAATTGCTTAGATACTGAACTTTTCCAATCACAGAGTGTTGAAAAACTTCAGAAATAACTTTCTAGATTAGGGAAGTAAGGAGCAGAAATGTTAATGTATTTGAGTGTTTGGCAAACATTTATCACAGGCTTTATATGTGTGCCAGGTGCTATGCTGCTTAGTGTATGCTGTAAGTCATAAGCGACTTTGTGGGGTTGGGAGGCAGACACATGAGTCACCTACAGTGATTATTATGGAACACAATAAAAACAAATGCACACACACAGCATGCAGTGGCAACACTGAGGATGGAGCAGCTGGAAGTATTTGGGACAAGGGAAGGGAGGTGCTTAGGGGAGAATTCTCCCATAGCCTCCTTTTTAAGTGGAATCCAGGCCAGGTGGAGAAGAGGAGGCATGGAAACATGTCAGCCCAGCTGAAGGGGAGAGGACTGTCAGCAAGTGACTTCTGCTGTAACCCTAGATCTACCACTTTCTGTCTTGGTCCCCATGGTTTGTGAAGACGTGTCAGTACCTTCTCACTATGCTATCCTGAGCTCTGAATTGTTCTTGATTCTCTCTTCTCTCCCTTGAAAGGTAACTAACTGCCCTGAGTCTCAATCTTTCGGTGCCCTAGTTGTTGCTAGAGGACAACATAAGCTAATGGGTTATCAAAATGTCTAGAAAACATAAAATAATCCAGACTGTTACCCCTATGCCTCACACACACAGAGAATGCCCAAGCCTTTGGAAGACCCAAAGATGAGGCACTAAAGAAAGGGATTCTCTTGATCATGTTATGCTAGTAAGAAGAGATGTCTTAATAAGCAGCATTATTTTTGTTTCTCTATTGACAAAAGCAAGCTCTTAACAGGAGTTATAATGACAGCCAACACTTTTTGAACACTACATACTAAGTACTCTAATAGTCAAATAGTCACAAGGACTTTTTTTGTGGTAGGTCTTCTTATTCACACTTTACAACAAATCAGAGGCTCAGAGAAGTTAACTCAACTCACACAGCTATTAAGTGGCCAAGTCAGGGTTTTAATCCAGCTCATTTGGCTCCAGGGTCACTTGTCCAGCTCTTGTGGAGCACACCAGCGATACTTTCTCCCAGGCTGGACCATAAGTACTCAAATGCTTCTGCTCTTAAGTAAACATTTCTGGTTAAGAGCAAACCTAGTTTTAGTAACATCTTCAATTTCGGGAGAACTGATAGAAGGAATTGGGAGCTTCATCTCAAGGCCAACCCAATTTTCCACATCTAAAATCCAAACAGGCTTGATGTTTCTAAAACCATATAAGGGTATTTTGGATGTACTCTGAGTGTTTCCATTTAACTTAATGTCGTCTTCTGGTTTCAGAGGAAATTATTCCCGAATAACCTCAACATAAGGGTTCTCTTGCCTTTCCGGTGAGAATGCTTAAATTGGTCTTAGGTCACCTTGGAATTATGTCACTTCTCAACTACTTAAACGTGACACTTCAATACAATCCCTTTGGTCCTGTTTCATTTCTTTTCACCTGAATAATTTTGACCTAACTTATTCATCTCTAAGATGAGAAATAAGACAAGTAAAAATCACTCTATATTTTATCAGCTTTTCCCCACACTTATTGTACAGCAAAAATCACATTCTGCAAATCTCATTTCCACACTAGTTTTTTTTTTTTTTACAGGGGGTTGTGGGAGAGGCATTTTTCAAAATTGTGAAAGTCAGGGGACCTCTGTATTATTTTTGCAACTTCCTGTAAATCTCTAATTGTTTCCAGATAATTTTTCAATTGTGAAATATACACAGAGAAGAGTATATTAAAGAATATTTATGGTTTAAAGGGAACACCTTTGTGAACACAGTCCGCCCACCCCAGTTAAAAAACATAATATCCCCAGTGCCTTGAAAGCCCACCTCCCATCATGCCATGTGTCCCTTCCCAGTTACATCTTCTTGTCTCTTACCTGGAGGTACCACCTTCCTGACTTTTATGTTTACTATATTCTTTTTTTCTTTATTGGCTTACAACAGATATTTGTATCTCTGAACAATTTTGTATGTTTATTAGTTTATATCAATGGGATTATTCTGCATTGTGTGAATTTTTCTAGGATTTTTAAATTCAATATTATATTTCCAAGACTCCTTCAACTTATTGATGTAATTTATTTATTTATTTTTACTGTATGATATTCCAGTGTATGACTATACTACAGTTTATCCAATCTATTGATGATTAACATTTGGGTTGTTCTCATTTCAGTGAACAATGGTGCTTTAAAATTCTTGTATGTATTTTTGAATGCACACACACAAGAGTTTCTCTAGCATATATAACTAGGAGTAGAATTAGTGGACATAACATAAACTCATATTCAACTTTACTAGGTGATTCCAAACAGAAATGCAAAGAAGTCATACCAATTACTCTCCCACCAGTAGTATATGAGAGTCCCCATTGCTCTACAGCCTCACAAATACTTGATATTGTCAAACTTATTTTTTACCCTATCTGATGCATAGGTAATGATGTCTTATTTTTGTCCTAAAGTTCATTCATCTGGTTTCTAACAAAATGGAGCATCTTTTAAATAATATATTGGATATTTGAATTTCTCTTTTATTAATTGAGTGTTCAAGTCTATCATCCACATTTCTATTGTGTTATTTTTGCCCGTTCTTACCAATTTGAAGGGTTTCTTTTTATATATCTTGAATATTAGCACATGCTTGTTATATGTGTTACAAATATCTTCTCTCAGTTTGTAGCTTACCTTTCACTCTCTTTAGGGTGTCTTTTAAAGAAAGATATTAATGTTGCTAAATTTTCTAATCTTATCCTGTTTGTCCTTTTATATCTTATTTAAGGAATCCTTCAAACCTGAGGTCATGAAAATATTTCCCAGTATTATCTTCTCAAAAGTTTATAGTTTTGTTTTTCATGGGTATATCTTTAATCCACTTGAGATTGGTTTTTGTGGATGATGGGAAGTTAAGAGTCAAGTTTCATTTTTCACCTGTGGGGAACGAATTGCCCCCGTACCTTTCTTTGAAAAGTTGGAAAGTCCACCCTGTCATTGCTTTGAGCTCTGTCATAGGTTAAGTGTGTATCCATGTGTGGGTCTGATTCTGGGCTCTTGATTGTGTTCCATCAGTCTTTGTCTATCTCCTCTGCACCAATTCAACACTGTCTTAATTACTGTGACTTTATAACACATCTCGATATCTAGGATGACAAGTTCCTCAGCTTTTGTTTACCTTTGAATGACTTTCCTTTCATGATCTTTTGAAACTATCAAGTTCTATTTAAACTGTTTTAGAAGGATTGAAGGATTTTTGATTATTGAGTTTTGTAATTCTTGAATTTGGTCTCTCTGTCCATTTACTTGAGAATTCCTTAGTGTCTGCAATAGACAGGACAGGCCAGGTTATGCTGTGGTTATGGACAATCTCAAAAGTTCAGTGGCTTAACATAACGTTGGATTCTTATAAATAAAGAAATGTCCATTGGGGTTAGCTGGAGATCTACTCTGTGTCATCTTTGCTCAGCAGCCAAGGCTGATGAAGCATCACCATCTGGACCATTGCTGGTTGAAGGGGAAGTGAGAAAGAGAGATAGCTGAATAACTATCATGTATTAGGACTGATTTTAAGTCAAGTGTGTTTTTAAAAACCATGTGATGATTACAATACAGTTATTGAGAACAGCTTTGTTTATGGAGAACTCACTGTGTGTCTGGAATAGTACTAAGTGTATTGCAGGCATTATCTCATTTGTCTATGCAGTGTACTAACTTATGTCCACTTTATAGATGAGGAGACTAAGGATAAATGACTTGTTCAAGGCTATGAAACTACTAAGTACCAAAGCCAGGAATCAACCGAGTCCTATTTGGCTATCAAAATCTTGACCTTAACATCTGCATCACCTTGTTTCTGTCACACATCAGCTCACATACTACAAACAAAGGAGGATCCCATTCCATGGATGGCTGAATTTCAACTCTTAACCTTTGAAGATTTGGACAGAATTTCCTAGTTTACAGGTAATTGCTTTTTGTTTCTTTAAGCCTTAACTTTAGACTCAGTTTTGACAAGAACTTAAAAGTGAAGCAGCTAGTAGCAGGCAGGACTGGTTAGTTCGAGAGCCAGACAGCTCATGAGCAATACCAATCGATTTGGCAGACTCTGAAGAATTAACTATAGCAGTAGCAAACAGTCTGAGCCTTTCAGTCAGTCTGAAAATCAGTTCAGTCATCAAATGAAAACATTGAGTTTGAGGAGTTCTTTTAAAAAGAAAGAAAGAATTGGTACCTACATAATCTGTATGCTCTTTTTCCTTAAAACAGTTATTGTATTAGAATTGTTCTCTACCTCTCCCATATTTGCTATGTAGGCTTTATCTACTGAGTCTGATCATCAGGGAGGAAAGTAATGATTCTGAATGCTGTCCCCTCTTTCCAAGAAGCTAGAGTGCCTTGATCCTAGTAGGAGATGATTTATTAGCTCGACTCTCAATAGAGGCCTCTGAGACAAACCCCCCACCCACCCCAGGATGAAGTCTTCTAATTTTTGGCGAGGGTCACATATGGAGACTCAATCATCTTTTTTTCCCTGATATCCCTCAGCTGCTTTCCATGAGAAGTAGTTGTTGCAGAGATTGTGAGACAGGGCAGTGGTGGGGCTGAACTGGGAGGGGCTGTAGGAAGTAAATAGTAACATAATTCTTACATACCTGGGCTAGAGATATTGCATTGTGTATTCTCTGAATGTTGGTGGGAATCATGAGATCAATAAGATACTCGAAGATTCTTTTTGCCAGATTGGTGCCTGTATTCTTTATATTATTCCATAATCCCAAGTCATAGCCCTCACAGCTTGTGTGTGTGTTTGTGTGTGTGTGTGTGTGTGTGTGTGTGTGTGTGTGTGTACGGGAGAGGGGGACAGGGAGGGAGAAAACAAGGTCCTGTGATAGTAAATGAATGGATTTGAATATCATTTCAACCAAGCAAGGTATCTTTAATTTGCCTTTGTAGTACATAGTTTTTTATGCAGATGCTAATTAGAGATGATCTAAGAACAACGGTCAAGACTAGTGATGCCTCTGAAATGTATCTCTCCAAATCCTGCTCCTCAGAAGAGTCATTGGGTATTTGGTGGCTCGTATTGGTAAAAGAATACGTGTTTCCTATGGGTGACAGTGTCGATCTGGGTAGCTCTGGGCTCACGGACATCTGAAAGGATGTCAGCTTCATCTTCTGACATAAAGGTGGAAGTTGCTCTTGAAGATGTTCTACTCTAAAGGCAAGTCAGATAGGCATGCTCATTATATAAGGCAATACTAGCAACGGCATTATCTTCCTCATCCTTCCATTCTGGACCTGTGTCTTAACACATGATATACATATCATTAGTGGTAATGCCTTTCTGAGCTCCCTTGGCCCTAATTTTACCCTTTTGAAACCCTCTTACCTGTTCAAAGTAGTTAAGTTGTGCCTTCCTTTTGATTAGTGAGTCAGAATTTGCATGAGATAAAGCTAGAGAGCTAAACTGGGTCTGAATCTTAGAAGGCCTTCAATGGACCGCTCAAAAGTCATCGCAGGTTCTGGAGAAAGGGGCAATTGATTGTAGTGTACCTTAGGAAGCTTAATTTCTCATAGACACAGGAGAAAATTGGAGATAGAGATCCCAGATAGGATGCTATTATAATAAACTAGGAAAAAGATACAAAGGGCTTAAACTGGAGCAATGGAAAGAAAAGAATACACATGGGCAACATTAAGAAACACAACAGGCAGAACTTGTGAAATGAATGTATTTGACCTGGCATTTACTTTCTTCTTTATTTCTTCCCAATGAATTCCCAATTTTGTTCAGGAATGCACCTTTCCTCCACTTGTTCTGGGCTAAAGGGGGAAGGAAACTGACTCCATCCCAAGCACCAGTGGGTGGATCCTGGTTAGCCTGTAACACAGTACTATTCATCCCACACCCTTTGATAGGGATTGGTTTAGAAGTGGACATGTTTCCAGTTCTAGCCAGAGTGATGTGAAGTAAGCTGTCCTGGGGCTTTGGAAAATGTTTCATTTACTCTTAAGAAGGAAATACTATTAAACATGTTCCCTTTCTTTCTCTGGATGTTGTCCTGTCTGGATGTTGTATCTGAATCTGTGGGTAGTGATCTTGTAACCAGGCAAAGCCAAGGGGATTCAGAGAAGTGAGGATGGAGTCACCTGATCTATGAAATTCTTGTCACGTGAGAAAACACATTTCCTAATTGCTAGTGCTAACTGGAGTCAGGATTTTCTGTGACTGGAAGCTGAAGTCATCTTGATGTATTAAGAGAGATGAGAAGTTTAAAGTGACTCTAAGCTTTCAGCCTGGGGGACTGGAAGAGTGATGAGTTTTTCCCGTGGAGGAAAATGACTGGACTTTAAGAATCTGACAGAGCTGGGTGTAAATTCCAGTTCCACAACTTACTATATGACTCTGGAGAAACTGTTTAACTTCTCTTAGCATGTTTTTCCTTTTCCAGAAGTATAATAATAATACATATCCTTACAGGGTTAATGTGAAGACTTAGTAAGATAATACATATGAAGCACTTGTCACTAGTAGTAAATTTGGTTTCCTGCTTCCCCAATTCCATATCTGTCACATGGTTCCAGAAAAGTAGTTTCTTCCTAAGCCTAACCTACTATTGTCATGGATCCCAACCCTTAGCACAATGCCTACACACAACAAGTGTTGAATAAAATTTAAACTGAGATGAACCCCAAGTTAGGGAGCACAGAAGGATGAAGGTCATGGTTTTATGTTGGGAGGGGATTGGTGGGCTAAATTAGGAGTAAGGCTGAGCATAGTTTTGTAAATGCTTAGTTTAATAGCATGATGGAATGTCAGATGGGTTAATCAGCAGACAGTTTTAAGTGGGAGAAATTGAGTCAAACACCTGTTTGACCACAGCACCATATTTGAGTGGTTTTAATATTAATTTTAAGTGGTATTGGGAGGAATGAAGGAAGGGGCCATAAGAGTACTAAATCTCACATTTTTGGGTTAGTACAATAAGGGATTAAGAGAGTTAGGATTTGAGTTCTAATAACCTCTAAATCTGTCAACTTAATGAGAAGCAAATTAATTGTTTAACATCTTGTAAAAAAAAAAAGCAATTTAATGTTCTCATGAAATTGGATGGGTGGTTTTGGCATCACACAGAACCAACTTTAGTTACCTCTGTTCTGACAGAAGCCCAGTTACCAGGGTTTGTATAACACGTGGCAGGCAGAGATCTCGGTACCAGAAGAGAGGCTCACCATGTAGCCATAAGGTGGGACCTGTGAGAGGTTTGAATTCATGTTTGTGGTTAAAGCCCTCATGTTCAGGCTTTTCATGGCCTCTCTCAGTGCCCGGAGGAGCCACAGTAGATATGTTATACAGTCAGTGCAACTGCAATAAATACAAATTGACCTCATTTGCTCATCGCTTGGGTGTAGAATTTCAGATGTAGAAGGACAGATTGAACACTAAAACAAATTAAATGACAATTTTGAAAATTGTAATCATATTTCCTGGTTACAAGGGCTTGGGTGGTTTTTCTGCCAACTGAATGATTCTCATTTGAAAAACACAGATGCATGTTGGCAGGTCCTGTGCTATCCCAAACACACTGTTAGAAACTCAAATATAGTTATTTAAATTACCGGAAAAAAGCATGAGTTCTTACCCAGTTCGGTTGTTGTAAATGCCTACAAGATCAGAGTGCCTGGCCCAGACCTTGGATCACAATTTTTTTGGATGTAGGTGAGAGGGGAGTTTTGGTAGTAAAATTGGGAAGCTGGGGCCGAAGTGTTGTCACTTCTTCATATCACTCTCCTAATTTCTGTAGTGATGAGAAAAGAGATGTTGGATAACTTGCTTCTATCATGGGATGGGGCCTGCGTGTCTTCACAAAATCATGGCAAGTACCCAAGCAATCCTCTCCTTGCAGAGACCAAAAACCCTCTCACTCTCAGTGTGAACTGTAGCTATCATCTGTCACTGTGATTTACATGGATTATCTCATCTAATCCTGAAAGACCCCTGGAAGGAGAGATGTGGTTATCACCATGTTGCAGGTGAGGAAACAAAGGTGAAGAGACATTAAGTACTTTGCCCAGCATGACATGGCTAAGTTAAGTGGCAAAATGGAGACTTGAACCTCAATCTAGGTTTCTCAGATTCCAAAGCCAATGTTCTTAACCCTGGACTATATTGCCCTAAGCCCAGTGAGTGTGGAGTGTTGTAAAACTGAGGATTCCAGTAATGCCAGGGCCTTTGGGAATTCTGAAGTGCTGGAAGACAGCTATTTGGAATGGGGCCATGTGGCTTCCTGAGTGATGGAGCTGTAGTCACAGGGTTAGCTTAATAAAAAGATTGCCTTTCATCCTTCACACAGGGATAATGAAATAATAGGGACTATGAAAACTCATCACCTGCTTGGCAAAAATCCCTACAGAGTTAGCCAGATGAAACCTTAGGTGACTTGGAGTTCAACAAGGTTCACAACACCATCGGAACCTGTATCCAGCACAGGATAACTCTCCGTACAGCCCCACTCATACTTAGGACCGAATGTATTTTCCTTCCCAACACCTGCTTTTCCTATCATCAGGCACAGTGTTGGATTTTATTCCTACCTAGACCACAATAGAGAATATTTGTTTCTCCCTTTCTGACAACGAATGGTTTCTTTTTGCTCATTCTCAAAATATAAGGAGATCTTGCAGGGACAGTTTAATCATCCTAGATGGAGTTCTTTTGCCTTGCACTCAAGTAAAAGAGATTCTATCATTTTCTTTGGTCTTCTGTGCTCTGGTCAACAGGAATTCATCCTGAGTTCCAACCTAAGTTTTTTTCCTATGATTTAAGCTCTTTCCCTCTAATTCTTCTTGCATTATTATTTGGAAACTGGCTACACGGAAGAGGCGGTGGCTGGAGGATTTGTGGATATACTGAGTCCTGACTCGAGCTCAGCTTTGTAGAAGTTGACAGCTGCTCTGCTTATTAAAGAGAATATATTCCTTGTATGTCTATTTTTATATCCTCGGAGCACTAGGAAGCCTTCTTTGGAAGGGAGGTGATCTCTCTCAAGAGACTGAGCAACTTGGAAAATAATAGGGGCTTTCAAGCATTTCAGGTGCCTAGAAATTGCTCTTTTAGAAACAGACTCTTGCTTTCGAAACAGTTAATTGAATAGCGTTTACATTCATAACACTACAAGAAATCATCCAACCCCATGTGCAGTTGTGACAGCTGGAAAGGATTTTTCAGTCATCTCCGTGCATCAGACCCTATGGAACCTTTGTTGCCCCCCTCTTTCTCCCTGAAAGCCTATGAAATACATTTTCTTCTGCTGACACTGCAGCATGAACTTTCCATAGCAACTTATTCCCACACCACCTGTTAATAATGCCAAGAGTAATGTATTTAACTCCCTGCATACTGTGCCAAAATGTTTACACATTTCAGCTTATTTCAGACTTTAAAGACCAGACATAAATCCTAAACTAGCTGTGTCCTTTGCAAACACTCAGGGAGTTGGTTGCAACATTTTTGTGGGTAGAATTGGGCAGATTTTCCCCAAGTATCTTGTAATAAAAAGTAGGATACTCCTTTTGGGCTTCTTTGCTAAATGTTTTGGGGTCCTCGAAAAGGAACGGTTTTGCAGAATGTGATCAACTATGAGTGCATCTTTTTTTTTTTTTTTACCCATTTTTAAAATTGAAGTATAGTTAATTTAAAATGTGTTAGTTTCAGGTGATGAATGTATCTTTTCAGTTAAATATCACTTTTATTGGCAATGCCCTTAAAACCAGAACTAAAACTTCTAAACTAAAAATTTGTTAATATAAATATCTGAAGATGATTTTTATAATTCATCATCTGGATTTCTAAGAATACAAACTACATTTGTTTGTAATTCATTGCTTATTACTTTAGTTTATTACTGTTTTTTTGAGAATTCTCTACTGTACAGATAAAAATCTACATTTTACTGCTGCCAAACCTGACTTATAGTAGGCAGTGATCTACCTAAGGTCACAAAACTAGTAGGTGATAGAGCTGCGATATACCCTCTGATGTGTTTGCTTCTGAAGCCAGAACTCTTTACACTGCACCAAAACTTTCTAAAATGGTTTTCTAGAAATATTACGTGAGGAGATATTAATAGGTTTGTCTCAAAAAGGTTGTTCTGTGATCGTTACCTTTGGAAATTTGATAGTCTATTCTTCTCCTGAAAATTCACAATATACAAACATACTAAAGGCTCTGAGAAGTCCTGCAATGAAGAAACCTGCTTATTTCTGTGCAACCCAGCTGTTTCCAAACTTACTTGAGCCTGGTGTACTTTTCCCTCAGCACATCTATTAACACTCAGAGACTCATGGTCTGTGGAGCTCAGGCAAAGGAGACATTGAACTTTGCCAGCCTGCTTCCTAGCCACCCTGAATGTCCCAAGGGCCAGCTCTCCTTTCCTTTTCACTTGGTTTCCAATTGCCTCTGAAGTGCCTCTTGAAGAAGATATATAGAAAGCCATTCTATCTCCCCTTAGCCATTCCTTATTTGTTCTCACAGGGCTTCTCCCTCTTTGGAATACTTTAATCTGACTTCCTAAATGGGATAGTTTCTCTGCCTTTCTGCAAATTTCAAAACAAATAACAAATAAGGCATGGATTGATCAAAGCTCAGATGGTTTATTCAGATCTCCAGAGAGTCAAACATCATATTTTCATCTGAAAACCTCAACTCAGTCCAGCAGAACTCTCTGCTTGAGCAAACATTTTCATGGGACCTCACATAGTGACAAAGCCAAATGAATCGGTCAGTTCCTTCAGAAAGCCTTTGATATCATGCACACATGGTCTAAATCTAAAATGACATCACTCCTGGGTAAAGGGCCCAATGAGTGAAGAATCAGTAATTCCCAAGAATGTGAATAACAAGTTTCATGAAAGACTATTGTTCACCAAATACCCAGCACTTAAAACTCAGAAAACCTTGCTTACAATCAACCTAAATATTTGAAAACTCCTTAAATTCTAATTAGAATGTTCAGTTTTCTTCCAAATCCTTAACATTGTATAGATAGAGCCAGGAATTTTGAATCATTGACTAATTTATTCCTTTCTGTTCTACAACTCCTCCAGTTCACATTGTACTAATCTGGTGCTTTATATTATGTGGACAATCTTATTATTGTTAGTTGGCTCCATGCCAGGGACCTTTAGCTATAAATATTAAGTATCTTTTTATTGGCAAATAAGTAGAATGGAAACTAAGCAAAACCAAGAAGGAATAGCCATGGTCTTCCTGCAAGAATTTTGAAGCTAAAAGCACAAGTTACTGGTTTAGTTTTCTTGATCTTTTCACTGTTATCCATCTAAGCCATAATGTTTCTTTTTCAAGACAACCTATAACAAGATTTGAAAGTGAAAACTCTAAAACCACAGTTTGGAGTATGCAGCATAGAAAATCTGATGGAAACTGTAAACCCCATGTCATAAGAGCAATTTAAAAGCATTCAGGGGAAAAATGACCTGGCAAAGTAAGATATCAATGAATTTGGATCTAGAGACATGGATGAAAATGTCAAAAACTTGCAGCTAAGGATAAAATAAATTAAATAAAATGTTACTCCTCTGGATTGGATTTTTTTCTAGGTCAACCACTACTGAGTCATTAAGGAAAACGAGAGTCCAAGAGCTCCTGATTGCCTGTGACAGGCCTCTGTTCCCCAGATGGAGTCAGTGTGTTGCCCTTGCCAACAGCACTGACTCAGCCACCTCTGCAGGGCGTGGCCACCAGCTCTGAAGTACAGAGGAGCAGAATCTGGTTGCATCTGCTTGTGTTCCTGGTCAGCTTGCATTTTCGACCTTAGAGTGAAGGGATGTGATTTAAATGTGGACATTTCTTAAAGTTCAGTTAATCCAGAGCATTTGTAAAAGGCCAAACACTTCAGAGCAAGGATGGTTTTCTTATATCAAGAACAAAATTAAATGTTGTCTATCGGCTGGACTATGGAAAAAAGTGATCCAAGTCACATAATGTGCTATTAGCATAACTACATGCTATGATAATCACCATGATCATCTCACCATCAGGGTTGTAATGACTGCAGAGTAATGATGAGGTTGTGCCATGCTAACCATACTCTTTGGGCTGATCAGGATGATCATCCGTGTGATAAAGCTCATTGTTGAATTTGCCTTCGTTGGATAGACCTGCATTTGCCCTCTCTTTGGAGAGAGCAGCATCTGTGAATACAATTTTCCTTTAAATGGGAGTTTGTCTTACTTTTTGATGCACAACTTGCAGAAGTCTGCTGTCACAGAATCCCAGAGCCAGCAAGGTCCCTGAGGGTCACTGAGGCTGCATGTACATGCTGCACACAAACAGGGTCAGGACGGTCACATCTGGCCATTGCAGCTCATTTATACAGCTGGGATACAGAAACATCAGTTTCACCATGCATGCTGTGCCAAGCGCCCCGCAGAGCCCTGGCCTCAAGGACATGTAAAGGGCTCCATCCACAGCACTGGACTCTACACTCTCAGGCTGCTCATGGGTGGACCAGGTGACACTGTGTGTTATTATTTGGGAGGAATCAGCATTTGTGCCCCCCAAATCTCCCCATCTGCTGGCACTTTGCCTGAATTTCCAACCACTAGAGTCACTCCTTTGTCTAAAGGCAGTGGTTCGCTATTTTTTTTTCCTTTAGTACAAAGAACCCTTTTTTTTTTAAATTGGAGCCAACCACTAGAGTCACTCCTTTGTCTAAAGGCAGTGGTTCGCTATTTTTTTTTTCCTTTAGTACAAAGAACCCTTTTTTTTTAAATTGGAGTAAAATTGCTTTACAATGTTGTGTTAGTTTCTGCTGTACAATGAAGTGAATCAGCTATATGTATACCTATATCCCCTCCCTCCTGGACCTCCCTCCCACCACCCCCATCCCACCCATCTAGGTCATCACAGAGCATAGATCTGAGCTCCCTGTGCTATATAGCAGGTTCCCTCTAGCTGTCTATTTTACACATGGTAGTATATTTATGTCAAACCTAATCTCCCAATTCATGCCACCTTCCCCTTCTCCCTCTGTGTCCACATGTTTGTTTTCTACATCTATGTCTCTATTCCTGCCCTGCAAATAGGTTCATCTGTACCATTTTTCTAGATTCCACATATATGTGTTAATATACGATATTTGTTTTTCTCTTTCTGACTTACTTCACTCTGTATGACAGACTTTAGGTCCATCCATGTCTCTACAAATGACCCAATTTTGTTCCTTTTTATGGCTGAGTAATATTCCACTGTATATATGTACCACATCTTCTTTATCCATTCACCTAGTGTTGGACATTTAGGTTGTTTCCATGTCCTGGCTATTGTAAATAAGGCTGCAATAAATATTGGGGTACCTGTGTCCTTTTGAATTATGGTTTTCTCAGGGTATATGCCCAGTAGTGGGATTGCTGGGTTATATGGTAGTTCTATTTTTAGTTTTATAAGGAACCACCATACTGTTTTCCATAAGGTGATATCAATTTACATTCCCACCAACAGTGCAAAAGGGTTCCCTTTTCTCCACACCCTCTCCAGGATTGTCTATTTAGGTCTTCCACCCATTTTTGGATTGGGTTTTTTTTTTATATATTGAGCTGCATGAGCTGCTTATAAATTTTGGAGATTAATCCTTTGTCAGTTGCTTCATTTGCAAATATTTTCTCCCATTCTGAGAGTTGTATTTTTGTCTTGTTTATGGTCTCCTTTGCTGTGCAAAAGCTTTTAAGTTTCATTAAGTCCCACCTGTTATTTTTTGTTTTTATTTCCATTTCTCTAGGAGGTGGGTCAAAAAGGTCTTGCTGTGATTTATGTCATAGAGTGTCTGCCTATGTTTTCCTCTAGGAGTTTTATATTGTCTGGTCTTACATTTAGGCCTTTAATCCATTTGGAGTTTATTTTTGTGTATGGTGTTAGGTAGTGTTCTAATTTCATTTTTTACATGTAGCTGTCCAGTTTACCCAGCACCACTTATTGAAGAAACTGTCTTTTCTCCATTGTATATTCTTGCCTCCTTGTCATAGATTAGGTGACCATATGTGTGTGAGTTTATCTCTGGACTTTCTATCCCGTTCCACTGATCTATATTTCTGTTTTTGTGCCAGTACCATACTGTTTTGATTACTATAGCTTTGTAGTATAGTCTTGGGGTCTTTTGTGTTTCCATACAAATTGTAAAATTTTTTGTCCTAATTCTGTGAAGAATGCCATTCGTAGTTTGATAGGGATTGCACTGAATCTGTAGACTGCTTTGGATAGTATAGTCATTTTCACAATATTGATTCTTACAATCCAAGAACATGGTATATCTCTTCATCTGTTTATGTCATTTTTGATTTCTTTCATCAGTGTTTTATAGTTTTCTGAGTACAGGTCTTTTCCCTCATTAGGTAGGTTTATTCCTAGGTATTTTATTGTTTTTGTTGCAATGGTAATTGGGATTGTTTCCTTAATTTCTCTTTCTGCCCTTTAGTTGTTAGTATATAGGAATGCCAGAGGTTTCTGTGTATTTTGTATCCTACAACCTTACCAGATTCATCGATTAGTTCCAGTAGTTTTCTGGTGGCATCTTTAGGATTTTCTATGTATAGTATTGTGTCATCTGCAAACAGTGACAGTTTTACTTCTTCTTTTTCAATTTGTATTCCTTTTATTTATTTTTCTTCTCTGATTGCCATGGCTAGGCCTTCCAAAACTATGTTGAATAAGAGTGGAAAGAGTGGACATCCTTGTCTTGTTCCTGATCTCAGTGGAAATGCTTTCAGTTTTTCACCATTGAGTATGATGTTTGCTGTGGGTTTGTCATATATGGCCTTAATTATGTTGAGGTAGGTTCTCTCTATGCCCATTTTCTGGAGAGTTTTTATCATAGATGGGTGTTGAATTTTGTCAAAAGCTTTTTTTTGTATCTATTGTGATGATCATATGGTTTTTATTCTTCAGTTTGTTAATATAGTGTTTCACATTGATTGATTTGCATATATTGAAGAATTCTTGCATTCCTGGGATAAATCCCATTTGATCATGGGGTATGATCCTTTTAATGTGCTGTTGGATTCTGCTTGCTAGTATTTTGTTGAGGATTTTTGCGTCTATGTTCATCAGTGATATTGGTCTGTACTTTTCTTTTTTTGTGTGATATCTTTATCTGGTTTTGGTATCAGTGTGGTGGTGGCTTCATAGAACAAATTTGTGAGTGTTCTTCCCTCTGCAATTTTTTTGGAAGAGTTTGAGAAGGATTGGTGTTAGCTCTCCTCTAAATGTTTGATAGAATTCTCCTGTGAAGCCATCTGGTGCTGGACTTTTGTTTGTTGGAAGATTTTTAATTACAGTTTCAATTTCATTACTTGTGATAGGTCTGTTTATATTTTCTAATTCTTCCTGGTTCAGTCTTGGAAAATTGTACCTTTCCAAGAATTTGTGCATTTCTTTGTGGTTGTTCATTTTATGGGCATATAGTTGTTTGTAGTAGTCTCTTATAATCCTTTGTATTTCTGCAGTGTTAGTTGTGATTTCTCCTTTTTTATTTCTAATTTTATTGATTTGCATCCTCTGCCTTTTTTTTTGATGAGTCTGGCAAATGGCTTATCAATTGTGTTTATCATCTCAAAGAACCAACTTCTAGTTTTTTTTATCTTTGCTATTGTCTTCTTTGTTTCTATTTCATTTATTTCTGCTCTCAACTTTATGATTTCTTTCCTTCTACTGACTTTGGGGTTTTTTTGTTCTTCTTTCTCTAGTTCCTTTAGATGTAAGGTTAAATTGTTTATTTGAGATTTTTCTTATTTCTTGAGGTGAGATTGTATTGCTATAAACTTCCCTCTTAGATCTGCTTTTGCTGCATCCCATAGGTTTTGGGTGGTCGTGTTTTCGTTGTCATTTGTTTCTATGTATCTTCTAATTTCTTCTTTGGTTTCTTCAGTGATCTCTTGGTTATTTAGTAGCGCAATGTTTAGCCTCCATATATTTGTTTTTTACAGTTTTTTTCCTGTAATTGATTTCCAATCTCATAGCGTTGTGGTCAGAAAAGATGTTTGATATGATTTCAATTTTCTTAAATTTACCAAGGCTTGATTTATAACCCAAGATGTGATCTATCCTGGAGAATGTTCTGTGAGCACTTGAGAGCAAAGTGTACTCTGCCACTTTCAGGTGGAATGTCTTATAAATATCAATTAAATCTATCTGGTTTACTGTGTCATTTAAAGCTTTTGTTTCCTTATTTATTTTCTGTCTGGATGATCTATCCATTGGTGTAAGTGAGGTGTTAAAGTCCCCTACTATTATTGTGTTATTGTCAATTTTCCCTTTTATGGTTGTTAGCATTTGCCTTATGTATTGAGGTGCTCCTATTTGGGGTGCATAAATATATATAATTGTTATATCTTCCTCTTGGATTGATCCCTTGATCATTATGTAGTGTCCTTCCTTATCTCTTGTAACAGTCTTTATTTTAAAGTCTATTTTATCTGATATGAGTATTGCTACTTCAGCTTTCTTGTGATTTCCATTTGCATGTGATATATTTTTCCATCCCTTCACTTTCAGTCTGTATGTGTACCCAGGTGTGAAGTGGGTCTCTCATAGAAAATATATATATAGGTCTTTTGTTTTTGTATCCATTCAGCCAGGCTGTGTCTTTTGGTTGGGGCATTTAATCCATTTACATTCAAGGGTATTATTGATACGTATGTTCCTATTACCATTTTCTTAATTGTTTTGGGTTTGTTTTTGTGGTCTTTTTCTTACCTTGTGTTTCCCACCAGAGAAGTTCCTTTAGCGTTTGTTATAAAGCTGGTTTGGTGGTGCTGAATTCTGTTAGCTTTTGCTTGTCTGGAAAGCTTTTGATTTCTCAGTCAAATCTGAATGAGATCCTTGCTGGTTAGAGTAATCTTGGTTGTAGGTTTTTCTCTTTCATCACTTTAAGTATATCCTGCCACTGTCTTCTGGCCTGCTGAGTTTCTGCTGAAAAATCAGCTGATAACCTTATGGGGATTCCTTTGTGTGTTAGTTTTTGCTTTTCCCTTGCTGCTTTTAATATTTTTCTTTGTATTTAATTTTTGATAGTTTGATTAATATGTGTCTTGGTGTTTCTCTTAAGGTTTACCCTGTATGGGACTCTCTGTGCTTCCTGGACTTAGGTGACTATTTCCTTTCTCATGTTAGGGAAGTTTTCCACTATAATCTCCTCAAATATTTTCTCAGACCCTTTCTTTTTCTCTTCTTCTGGGACCCTTATAATTTGAATGTTGGTTCGTTTAGTGTTGTTCCAGAGGTCTTTGAGGTTGTCTTCATTTCTTTTCATTCTTTTTCCTTTATTCTGCTCCTCAGCAGTTATTTCCAACATTCTGTCTTCCAGCTCACTTATTCGTTCTTCTGCCTCAGTTATTCTGTTATTGATTCCTTCTATTGTATTTTTCATTTCTGGTATTGTGTTGTTCATCTTTGTTTGTTTGTTCTTTAGTTCTTCTAGATCTTTGTTAAACATTTCTTGTATTTTCTCAATCCATACCTCCATTCTATTTCCAAGATTCTGGATCATCTTTACTATCATTACTCTGAATTCTTTTGCAGGTAGGTTGCCTATTTCCTCTTCATTTATTTGGTTTCTTATGTTTTTACTTTTCTCCTTCATCTGTGATATATATTTTTGTCATCTCATTTTTTTTTTTTTTTCTGATGGGTGGGATGTGTTCCTGTCTTACTTGTTGTTTGGCCTGAGCTTTCCAGCACTGGAGTTTGTAGGCTATTGGTTAGAGCTGTGTCTTGGTGCCAAGATGAGGACCTCTGTGAGACCTCACACTGATGACTATTTCCTGGGGTCTGAGGTTCTTTGTTAGTCCAGTAGTTCAGATTTGGAGTTCCCACCACAGGGGCTCTGACCCAACCCCCAGATCATGAGTCAAGATCCTGCAAGCTCTGCAGGGCAGCAAAAAAAAAAAAAAAGGAAGAAAGAATGAAAAAAGGAGCAGAAGAATAACAAAGAGTAAAAAATAAAATAAGATTAGAAAACTAACAGGTAAGTTAGAAAGAAAAAAATTTAAAATATAGTTGAAACAACAACTGGAAGGTAAAACAGAACCACAAGAGTAAAAAAGAGGAGAAATAAAAAGCCAGAAAAGGCCTTGGCTGTGGGGGGTGGGGCTCAGGCAGGGGTGGGCTTTAGGGGGTTGGCAGTACCATTGCTTAGGACCCACAGGGCTGGAAAAGGACCTGGGGGAGGTAGGGGTGGAACTTAAGCTCATCTCAGCAGGAGGGGCCCAGGAGTGCCTCTGGCCTTGGAGGGCAGAGGACCAGGTCCAGGACCGCAGCAGGCTCACTGGGCCTGAGTGAGCGGGGGAAACACTAGGTGTGTTCCCCCCTGATCCTCTGATCCCAGAGGGCCCCTCCCCATCTGCCTCTCCTCTTCTCCCCCACTGCCTCCCTCCTATGTCCTTAGGACCAACACGGCCTGGAAGGGGCCTGGGAGGGTGGAGGACCCGTCCTGGGAGCCCCACAGGCCTTCCCTGCCTAATTGACTCACCCCTAGGTATGCTCACCCTTGATCCTCTGAGCCCCTGAGGGTCCCTGCAGGCGTGGGAATCCTTCCCCCCTCCCAGCCACCCCTTAGGGGTGCCAGTCCTGTCTGACCTCCACTTCTTCTTCCCCTTCACTCCCCCCACATCCTACCCAGTAGCTCGGGGGTTCCTCCCATCTCCTTGGGCATTGAGGTACCCCACCAGCATCCGGCAGGCACCCTAGTTATTTGGAGACATGAACCCTGCATCTTCCCCTGTTGCCATCTTGACTCCACCTCCCAAAGAACGCTTTTTAACATCAAAACCTTTTACAGATTTTGCACATAATCATTATATTTTTAGTTTCTGGTGACTGAAAAAAGACACAAAACAAAAACTACTAAAATCTCAGTGGTGCTTTTGCATGGTTTCATATTTAATAAATTACAGTAACAGCTTAAATTAGTTGAAAAATAGTCACCCATATCTCAATGAGCTATATTATTTATTAAGTTCAGAGATAATGCTTTGTAATCATGTGGATTCATGGACCTCTCAGTCTCCATTCTTACTCCCTACTCCCCCACTCCGTGTACTCCATGCTTTATCACCAAGATTTATGGCCCATTGAAGGGAGCCACTGAGTTTACCAGCATTTTATAAGCTTGTGTTCTCTGGACATTATTTCATATGGTTCAAAATAAGTGTGCAAAGAAAAAAAAGGTTCAGAAAAATCCTGGGTTATACAAAGTCAAATAGTTCTCTTCACTGCAGGCCTTCTCAGAGCCTTAATCACTGACATGCATTTTTGAATCACTAAGATTCCAGAATTCACTAAACTTCTTGAACCATGGAACATTTTTGTAGGCACAGTTGGGAACATTTTTCTGAAGAACACTGCTTTGGGTTAAAATACTGTATCCATAAGATCTCTGTTGAAAATAAACATATAACCTGTGAGAGGAAGTCTAGTAAGACTTTTGCCTCCAGGAGGATATTACCAAGATTGGCTCCTAAGAGAAGGTGTTGAGTTGCCAGTGGGAAGGACTTGAAGGAATAGCTTCCTGGACATCTTGCCTCTAAGGAGCATAAGACATGTGAAAGCATAGCTTCTTGTCTCAGGTGACACTTATGGCTATACTTATTTTCTTATTAAATTTCTCCCTCTCTTATAATAAAAACCTCAGCAGCCAAGAGAGCCAATGGCTCAGAGTCCATCAGAAAATCAGGTAGCACAGTGAATGGAAACATTCTGGTAATACAGGGATAGATGTTCTCTAGATGTTATATAAAAATATTGTATGTAGAACTTCTGTCTTTAGGCTGGACACAGGTTTTGCTTGTTTCTTTTGTGTGGCACTCAAGGTCCACTTCAGTGACAGAGTGAAGAGGTCTTGCTCCATTATAGCCTGTGTGTCATGGGTAGATGCACGCTAGCTAGAAGCTGTCTTCTGCTACTTCCCCTTTTGCCTTCTGATGTCCCTAAGCCTGAACTCCCCTCTGATTATCCACCTTCCCTCACCAACCCCGACATATGCTGAGCCCCAAATTGTACCTATTAGAGCTTAATACTCTTTACACTTAAGATTTGATTTCCTGTTGAAATTCTGACCTTCCTGGAAAAGGTAAAAATGTATTATACTTTAGCACTTAGTGTGACACTGAAAACAGGAGATGAGGTTGGAGGAGTGTGTAGAAAGGTGAAGGTGTTTGGATACTGGGGAAAGGCCCACTGGAGCCACCTAAGAGGGTGTCTCTTGATAGAGGTACAAGGGACCCTGAGGAAGCTCGTTTTGCCCCTTAAGTGGCCAGCTAAACAGCCAAATTTCTGTGGTAAAACAAAGCACAGGCCATCTGTGCTTGCAGGCACAGCTAAACTAATGTGAGGGAGAAAATAGGAGCAATTACTTAGAAATTTTAAAGCCTCAAGCAATTCTTCCTCAATCAAGTGAATACATCAAGTTAAAGTGGTTTTGGACTGAGGTTACTAGCAGAATGGTTTCAATTTGTCATTCTCCTTTCATGTGGAGACATCACTAATGAGTACATCTTTGCCACTCACTTATCTCGGTGGAGACATAATTTTGTTTTATAGCCCTTTCACACGACATTATTTTGATCAGTTAATAATTTATCAAGTATCTCTAGCCAAATATGAAAACAAATGTGCCCCATAACACATCACTATGTCTCTCTTTTGAACCATTCAAAAGGACAGGCATAAAGTCAAATTACAAAACATCTGTGCTTCTTCATCATCTTATTATAATGTGATTTTGGCTTTCTATGCAATTAGAATGGAAATCATCCCAATTAAAAGGTTTGAACCAATATCGTGCTCCTATTAAGGTGTTAAAACAGTCATTCTGTCAAATAGGGAAAAAAATTGATCCCCTTTGAGATTTTCTCCATTAAACTAGTTTCCTAATTACTACATGCTATTTAAATAGCTTTGACTTCACTTCTTATCTCAAATGATACAGTTCAATTAGCCTGTAAAAAATTTTAGGTCTCTAGTGATAAATCTCACAATAAATCCAATCTATATCAGAGGACACAGATACCTATTAAAATATTCTTGGTAACTCCCACATTCCCTTTTTTTCTCCTTATGCTCCCAAACTCAATTCCATTTATTCTCTGAATATAAACTATTATAATCAATATTAACAGCAGTGCCAACAATACTTTATTAAGCATCTATTATTTTATTTAGTTATTTTAATGAGTCCAGAGATATAGATATAGATATTATCCACATTTTACAGATGAGAAAATGAGATTGAGAAGTGATTAGAAAGCTTTTCCACTTACTTAATCAGTGTCTGAAATTTGATTTAAACCCAGGCCTTCATCACTAAAGTTCATGTTCTTAACCACAGGGCTTATCCTAATCTTTGTTGGCCCTTTAAACAGAACTCATTTAATATGATTGTCCTTTTCTTTAGTTAATTAAACAACTAATGTAGGGTTAAAGTATAATTGTTCTTTTCTTCTTACTTTGTATGTTATGAGTTTTAAAAAAATATACACAAAACTAGAGGAAATAGTATAATGGATCCCCATAAACACCCAATGGCATATGATCCCATATATATGTGTATATATGTGTATGTATATACATATATATGTGTATATGTACATATATATACGTGTATATATGTATATATACGTGTATATATGTATACATACACATATATACGTGTATATATGTATATACACACGTATATACATGTATATATACACATATATATGTATATATATACATACATATATATATATATATATATATATATATATATATAGCTCATTTAATTTATCTCTACTTATTTCTTAGGAGTAATTAAGGGCAAATTCCAGCTGTCATATCATGTCATCCATGAATATTTCAGTATGTATCTCTATCTGGAGACATTTTCTAACGTAGTCACCGTGACATTGTCATACCAAAAAAGGTTATTATCTAACAGAGTTTATATGAGTCGGGGTCCTGGTAGGAAACAGATGGCATATTCAAAAGAGGCAATTGAAGAGGTTTTAATACAGAGACTATTTATAAATTTGTAGCCAGAATTAAAGAAAATCAGCAAGGGATGCAGTCCCTGAAGGCCAACAATAATGAAATGCTGTTATCACCTGTAGGGCTGAAGAAACAAGGGGAAGAATCATCCTGGAACTTGGAGAGAAAGCTTGATGGAAGGGAGGGAGATGAGGAATAAACATTTTACTCACTATCTTTTCACCCTCAGAGGTCCTCCTGGTGCCTCTCATTGGCCGGATCCAATCAGAATTCAGAGGAAAAGGGATCCCAAATAATTAATGCAGGGTTGGCAAATTTTTTTCTGTAAACGGCCAGAAAGTTAATATTTTTGGCTGTATGTGGGCCACATACAGTCTCTGTCCCATATTGTTGTTTTCTCTATATAACCCTTTATTCCTCAGGTTTGTTGAGATACAATTAATAAGTCAAATTGTAAGATATTTAAAATGTACAATGTGACCATCACACCATGTTTTTATCCTTCTCTCTCCATGTGTGTGAGAACATTTAAGTTCTACTCTCTTTAGCAAATATCAAATAGACAATAAAGTGTTATCAGCTATAGTCACCATGTTATTCATTAGATCCTCAGGCCTTATTCATCTCATAACTGAAAGTTTGTACCCTTTTACCAACCCCTTCTTATTTCCTCCAATCTCCAGCTCCTGGCAATCACCCTTCTACTCTCTGTTTCTACGAGTTCAACTTTTTTTTTTTTTAAGATTCAACATATAAGTGATACCATACAGTATTTGTTTTTATTTGTTTGGTTTATTTCACTTAGCAAAATGCCTTCCAGCTTCATCCATGTTGTCACAAAGGACAGGATTTCCTTCTTTTTGTTAAAGCTGAATAATATTCCATTGTATATATACCACATTTTATTTATCCATTCATCCATTGATGGACACCTTTGTTGATCCATTCCTTGGCTACTGTGAATAATGCTGCAATAAACGTGGAAGTTACAGGTATCTCTTTGAGGCAATGGTTTCATTTCTCTTGGATAGATAACTGGAAAGATTATTAGAACACATGGTAGTTCTATTTTTAATTTTTTGAGAAAACGTTATATTCATTTCCATGGTGGCTGTACCAATTTACATTCTCAACAATATTGTGTACTGTACACTGTATACTTTTATATTCTTGACAATGTACAAGTGTTCCCTTTTCTTCACATGCTCACCAACATTCTTTATCTCTTGTCTTTAATAGCTATTCTAACAGGTGTGAAGGAGTATCTCATTGTGCTTTTGATTTGCATTTCCCTGTTGATTAGCACTATTTTCATATACCTACTGGCCATTTGTATGTCTTCTTTGGAGAAATGTCTACTCAAGTCCTTTACCCACTTTTTAATTGGATTATTTTATTGATTGATTGATTGGTTTACCTATTGCTATTGAATTGTACGAGTTCCTTATATATTTTGGATATTAACCTCTTATCAGATATGTGGTTTGTAAACATTTTCTCCCATTTCATAGGTTGCCTTTTCATTTTGTCAAAGGTTTTCTTTTCTTTGCAGAAGCTTTTTACTTTGATGTAGTCCCACTTGTTCTTTTTTGCTTTTGGTGTCAAATCCAAAAATCATCACCAAGGTCAATGTCAAGGAGCTCACCACCTATGTTTTTTTCTAGGAATTTTATGATTTCAGGTCTTAAATTTACATTTTAATCCATTTTAAGTTAATTTTCATGTAAGGGGTAAGGTCAGGGCCCAGTTTCATTTTTTTGCATGTTACTGTCCAGTTTTTCCGAACACTATTTATTAAAGAGAGTGTCCTTGCCCCATTTTACATTCTTGGTTCGTTTGTCATAAATTAGTTGAACATATATGCATGGGTTTATTTCTGGGCTCTCTATTCTTTTTCACTGATCTATGTTTCTATGCCAATATCACACTGTTTTGATTACTATAGCTTTGTAGTATAGTATGAAACCAGGAAGTGTGGTACCTCCAAGTTTATTCTTTCTCAAGATTGCTTTGGCTATTTGAGGTATTTTGCAGTTCCACAGAAATTTTAGGATTGTCTCTTCTATTTCTGTGAAACTTCCATGGAATATTTGATAAGGATTGCATTGAATTTGTAGATTGCTTTGCATAGTATGTGCATCTTAACAATAGTCATTTTGCCAATCCATTAACCCAGAATATCTTTCCACTTATTTGTTTCTTATTCAGTTTTTTTTCAGCAATATCTTACAGTTTTCATTATGTAGATCTTTCACCTTCTTGGTTAAATTTATTCCTAAGTTTTTTTCTTTTTATTATTTTTGATGTTATTGTAAAGGGGATTATTTCCTTAATTTCTCTTTCTGATAGTTTGTTCTTAGAGTATAGAAATGAAACTGACTTTTGTATGTTGATTTTGTATTCTGCAACTTTACTGAATTCATTTTTTAGATTTAACAGTTTTTCTTTGTGTGTGGAGTCTTTAGGGTTTTCTATATATAATGTCATTTGCAAACAGAGACAATTTTACTTAGTTTCAGTTTAGATATATTTTATTTCTTTTTCATGCCTAATTACTATGGTTAGGACTTCCAGTACTATGTTAAATAAAAGTGAGGGTGGCTACCTTGTTTTGCTCCTGATCTTAGAGAAAAAGCTCTCAGCTTTTCACCATTGAGTATGGTATGAGCTGTGGGCTTGTCATATACAGCTATTATGTTGAGGTATGTTCCCTTTATACCCGAATTGTTGAACATTTTTAACACAATCCCATTACTGGGCATATACCCTGAGAAAACCATAATTCAAAAAGGGTCATGTACCACAATGTTCATTGCAGCTCTATTTACAATAGCCAGGACATGGAAGCAACTTAAGTGTCCATCGACAGATGAATGGATAAAGAAGATGTGGCACATATATACAATGGAATATTACTCTGCCATAAAAAGAAAGGAAACTGAGTTATTTGTAGTGAGGTGGATGGACCTAGAGTCTTCCATACAGAGTTAAGTAAGTCAGAAAGAGAAAAACAAATACCATACGCTAAAACATATATATGGAATCTAAAACAACGGTACTGATGAACCTAGAGGCAGGGCAGGAATAAAGACACAGACATAGAGAATGGATTTGAGGACACGGGGGGGAAGGGGAAGTTGGGGCAAAGTGAGAGTAGCACTGACATATATACACTACCAAATTTAAAATGGATGGCTAGTGGGAAGCAGCAGCATAGCACGGGGAGTTCAGCTCGTTGCTTTGCGATGACCTGGCGGGGGGATAGGGAGGGTAGGAGGGAGGCTCTAGAGGGAGGGGATATGGGGATATATGTAGGCATATGGCTGATTCAATTTGTTGTACAACAGAAACTAAACACAGCATTGTGAAGCAATTATACTCTAATAAAGATGTTTAAAAAAAAAAGACTACAATATGGGTGCTAGGGATGCTTACTCTTGTGTTGTCACTGTTTCTAGGCTTTATTTCCCTTAAAAGTAAGGTGTCCATTGTTTATTTTCCATAATACTGGGTGAATTTACATCTCAGTTGGCCAGGCACAGTCTGAGTTTATGTCTATTCACTCAGCACAATTATTAATGGTGCCCCTTAAAAGTATCCCTGTTTGGATAAGTTATATGACCATCCTACTTATAAGTAGCTTAATCTATTTTTAGTGCCAAAAGGATGTTGCCAAAAGTCCTTTAGTTTCACTAAAATATGCCTTGGTGTTGATGCCTGGGTCAATTTTCTCAAATACATGGTGTCCTCTTTCAATACACAGGCTTCTTTTATTTCAGGAAAGCTATCTTGTTTTATAGTTTGTAAGAATTGTTCTCTGCCATTGCTTTGGATTTTCCTTTGGGGATTCTAACCACACATATTAGTTTCTTTGTTCATATTCTATATCTATTGTTTTCTTTTTTATAGTCTTATTTTTCTTTCTTTTTTGATTTCTTTATTTTCTCCCTTTTGCCCTCTATTTCTCTTATTTTCTGCTCTCTCTGTTGTCTTGTTTCTCATGTTTCTTTTGGTTTAATCTTCATTCTAAAGTGGTTTTCTTTTTCTTTATTTTAACAATTTTTTTCCTGAACCCTGACGGAACTTTTTCATATCCTTCTGGCTTTTACTCATCTAATCTCTGAGATTTTACTTCTAGGTTATGCTAATTTTTCATAGCTCCTGTACTTCTTATTTTTATCTTAGCTCTCTTTTAATGTTAAGCTGTAGTTTTCATCAGCTTTGTGGTCTTATTTGCGGGGGGGCAGGTAATGCCTTTAATAATGATTATTTTTCTCTTTTTTTCCATACAATATCCTTATATGGGGTTTAATTGAAATCCTTTTCATTTTCTCTTGTTAATTTGAGATGCCACTTTTATTTTTTTAGGAGATTCCTGCGGAGTCAGGTCAGGGTGGTTTTCCTAGAGGAAAGGTTCTAAGCCTCCCTCCTCTGCTGTTACCTGGACATATTGAAAATTACAGCCCAATAGTTCAACCGTCCTGCTTCCTTTGGACTCTCTTCTTTCCAAAGTTGAATCTTCTCTCCATTTTTCACCATTGTTTCTACAGTGCTCATTTCTTTTCTCTATAGCCATAGTACATTTTTTTCTTTCCCTCAGAGTAAGTCTCTCATTCCAGAGGGGAAGATCTTGTTTGATATTTGAGCCTCGTAGGGTGTAGGCTGCCTTGGACATTCTGATTTTCTCGTGGGTGCTTAGTACGTCTTTTTTGACTTATCTGCTCACTAGAGTCTGGGTGGCTTTCCTCCTGTTTTACCAACTGCTTTTTTCCACGTTTTCTTGCCGAGGATTCCACTCAGGGTGTGGTTCTCTCTTGTTGGGAGTGAGCGTTTGATGCAGTTTCTGCCCTTCAAGTCTCTTAAGGCCATTGGAACTCTCTTTTCTCCCCTTCCACCACCTCCACAGGCCATAACCCCACATGTGTCCTGAGCAGATTCTGCTTTGGATGGTGGTTTGGCGTTAACCACGTACACTCTGGGGCCCAGTGGAATTCCTTGTCATCTCATTTTGTTGAAGATGCTGCCTTTTTATTTTTGACTTGCTAGTCTAGTTTATCTACCCATTTTCTTTTGTTTCATGAGAAGCTCTAGGGATATTTAAATAGTATGCTGCCAAAATGATTTTGTTCTGACTGGAAATTTGAGATCACTTAAAACAACTGACCTGACATAGTTACGTTTGGAATCATAGAAAATAAGACAGGACCTCAAAGAATTCAACCCTGTGCTGCATGGGGAAAAATTCAGCCTGAATCAGGAATTCGCTTTCCACACCAGGAATGATTGTCTGCAGCTGCCATCAGTGCTTTAGGCAAAATAGCAAGGAGGCCAGTGTGTACTCTGGCTGCCTTCTTCCTACCTCATTCACCTCTGCATCTGGGCCAGTGGGAACCGGGGCTGTGTCTTCTGAGCCCCACTGATGTGGGGCTTTATGGGGCAGACCCTAGGGGGTGCAGGCCATGTGCTCAGTTAGGTCAAGTCAGGCTCAGTGAGAACAAGTAGAGCTGGAGGAAGGCAGAGGGCTACCACGTGTGAGCCCAGGTCTGGGCCAAGGAGGCCACAGGCAGAGCCAGCAATGGCTTTTGAAGGGCTAAAGAAGCGGGTGCCCAAGGTCAGAGCAGCGGGAGGGCCCGTGACAGGCAGCTGTCCAGGCTGAGGCCACTCAGGCTCCCGTTTGGTCTTGGGCTTGCCTGCTAGGTCTGCTTCATTTAAAATGTTGCTCAGCAGGGCTATATTCTTGGACAACACTGGGAAACACAATGGATCATCTCTCTACCTGGAACCTTAAAAACTGATCTTAAGTTTTGTCCCTGTCAAAGGAGCTGCTGTTCTCATTATAATATTTATTGCAATGTAATAATTATCTCACACATAGCACTATTATGATTTCAAAATTCCCATGCTCATTATCTGAGGGCAGATGAAAACCATTCAAAACAAATACTCTTAACTACCTTCTCCTTTCCTCAAAAGGGCTCCATCTCTGCATAATCTTCATCCCTGCTGGGTCAGAGAGAAAAAAGTGTCTCCTCACCAAGGCTAAAAACTTCAAGTGTTCTGGAGAAAAAATGTCCAGGAGATGTTCAATGGAAAAACAACAAACATTTCTACCATTTACTAAATGCAAATAATAAATTTGCATTCAAGCCCCAGGCATGAGCTTCACTCATGTTATCTAATTTTCACAAAAAGTTGTATGGTTGGGAGTATCAGTTAAGGTTTAGTTGTGGGTAACATAAACCACCCTTATTGTTTTAAGTAAGAGGGATTTAAAATGAGGAATTAGGCAATGACAAAATCATGGGGGTGATAGAGGAGCAGGCTCGAAGCTAGTCCTTCAGAAATGACTCCCAGAAAACACACAGAACTGACTGTCCACCAAGGAACTGCCGACTCTGCCACAGTCAGGGACCTGCTCTGGAAACTGCTGTCTTCAGGATGCTTCTCATCGGCTGTCATCCTGGGATCAGGAAGCTGCTGCTCTAGGAATACACTGCCTTAACTGTGACCCAAGGACCAGGCCAGCTGCCAAATCCACACCACCAAAGCAGATGCCATAGATACGCCTTGCCTTCTCCTAAAAGGGAGCCAGGGAAATGCAGCGTTTGGCTTTGCTGCTTCAGTCATACAGACAGACACACTAGGAAGGCTGTGGTTCCCATTCACAGATGAGGAAAAGGAACAGAGCTTTGACTGGAAGAACTACTCATCTGACAGAACTGGAATAGCCAGGGTTCAATCCAGATCCAGTGCATGTTCTCAACCACCTCACTCTTCTGCCTGCCTAACAAGGGAACTACGGTCAAATAGGTGTGAGAAAGGCTCCTTATAAACATGACCGGGACTTTCTCATCAACAAAAATCTTTTCCTGACTATGTCACCTAATAATTTATCAATTATTGGTTCTACCCCATTTTTTTCTCGCCCATAAACTTCTCAAACGTAGGAGGAATCTTCTAGTACCTTGTAACTTATGAAAACTACTGCCTCAGCTTTCAGTCTGCTGTACATGAACAGGTTTATACTTTGCATTATACTGGGCTGTTTCCAAAGGTGGCAGATTATATTGCTTCAATTCGCCAGGGGAAAGTAGTTATTTCCATTAGTAAAAATTAAGTTAGACTTAAC
The DNA here is from genome assembly GCF_002837175.3 of Physeter macrocephalus. Classification (NCBI taxonomy): domain Eukaryota; kingdom Metazoa; phylum Chordata; class Mammalia; order Artiodactyla; family Physeteridae; genus Physeter; species Physeter macrocephalus. Next base: position 21,168,546 of record NC_041229.1, on the reverse strand, counting down.
ACAGATTAAAATGGAAGTACTTGTTCCTTCCGTAATTGGGCCCCAGAAAGTGTAATGTATGTCAAAATGCTCCCAGGCATTCATTCATTCACTTCTTCACTTGTTCACTGGGCAAATATTTATTGAGTGTTTACTACATGCCAGGAACAGTGGTGTATAAATAAGCACTGTCTCTGTTCTCATGGTGCTTACAGTCTAGAGGTAAGGACCTACCTTAAATCACTTTGTTACTGAATCAGTTTCATCTTGCCTGATGCACAGCAAGCCAAAAGTCTGAGACACCAAAGTCTGCAGCAAAAAGAGCGTTTATTCACAAAACAGCCAAGCAAGGAGAAGAGGCAAATACGTCTCAAATCTACCTCTCCCAAGGCCAGGGGCGCAGGGTATTTATGGGATAAAGAATAAAGAAGCAGGCGGGTCTCAGGCATGGGGAGCATGGGAAAGGTGATTGGGAAAAGGTGTTAAAATCATGGCTCTGCACAGGCGTAACTAAGCTGTAGGTCTCTGCACTTACAAAGGGTCAACACTCACTAATGCCCAGTTGAGGGGTCAGTGGTCCTATCCAGTCCTAGCTAGCTTAGCTCGAACTAGATGCAGCTGACTCCAAGTTTCTAGGAAACAACTCAGGCAAATATTGTTTAGGCTATATACCATTGGAAGACATGCAAGTCTTAAAAAGACCTTGATTAGTGAAGGCAGGAGAAATGGATTGACTAATTACCCACGGTTTCAGCTCTGTGAAAAGGGCTCATACAGGAGAATAGTGTGATGGGAGGAACAGCAGAAGGGCGAGCACATGCCTTCCTGGAGGAGTTTCATCTAAGTGGAGACCTGAAGAGTGTGTAGAGGGCTTCCCTGGTGGCGCAGCGGTTGCGCGTTCGCCTGCCGATGCAGGGGAACCGGGTTCGCGCCCCGGTCTGGGAGGATCCCACATGCCGCGGAGCGGCTGGGCCCGTGAGCCATGGCCGCTGAGCCTGCGCGTCCGGAGCCTGTGCTCCGCTACCACACACACACACACACACAAAAAAAAAAAAAAAAAAAAAAAAAAAAAGAGTGTGTAGAGGTTAGCAAGGCAAAAAGGGAAGGGGTGAGTGTTCTAGTCAGAAGGGGGCTGCAATGCCAAAGTCCTGGAAAGGAAGGAGAGATGATACATTTGAGATAGTGAGTGAGGAGCAGAGTGGTTGGGGCGTGGAGCCGAGAGGAGTGTGGACCAATGTGAGCTGTACAGATGGGCAGGAGGACATCCTGTATAGACTTGCAGGTTGATTTAACAGAAGGAGATCCCTTCACTTCATTCAGTGTGGTCATTTGAAGTTGCTACTGATTGAGCCAGGTGGAAACACATGCTGAAATAGTGAGGAATGGTCAACAGGCTCATACTAGTAAAAAGAAGCAGATGCTATTGAAACATGCATGCAATGAAAGATCTTTTTGTATTATGTATATTGTACTTCTGTAGCATAGACATAAGATTTTACAAACACGCACTCTTTGCAAAACTGTGTTTCTAATGTTTAATGAATATTCAGAGCAACAACATAGAAACTTATCTTCTTCGAAAAAAGCACTCATATTTTTCAGTATTCCAAAAATCAGGCCTCCATTTTTCAATTGTAGGTGAGAGCAATTTCCATTTTAAATAATTAAAATTTTGTCTTTCATATTTGTTTGATTCCCTATATTATTCATGTAAGGTGGATTATTTCATAACATTTTATTTTTCAAATATGAATATTGTAATGGTAATATTTAACTAATACTTTCAGAGAAATAAAGGCAATGTTTCTCATTCCCCAAAGTTTTGAGTTTCAGGATATTCTAGTGGTGAAGGTGCTAGTGACTGGGAATGTGGTAGAAGCTGTCCCAATTGTAGGCACTGGGACAGCTGAAGGGAGACTAGCAGGCAGGTGGCAGCCCCACCAGGCAGCAGCCAGGCAGCCATGGAGGTGCAAAGCCTGTGGCCATGGGGGAGCCCTGGGCCATAAATGATGAAACCCTGAGATTACTTCTTTGATTATCTGGCTCCTAACAGTATGGACATGACACCAGAGCAGGTTAAGAGACTTTCAAGCCTATAATAAATTTACTTCCACATGGGTAAGAATGAATGACAGTTGAGTGGCAGGTAGGGTCAACACACAGCAAAACCATGCTGCCTGGGAAGTTTGCTTTCGTGGTCTGTCTCTGCCTTCCAGGAATTGGGTGAATTCCTGCTGCTCTCTCTTCTGTCCCAAGTCACCATTCTCTCAAAATGTATATTATGACCTCCTACGAGGTGCCAAACTCTCTGCTAGGTATTGGACCAATAACAGTTCATTAACTCATTTGACAATGATTTATTGAATAGCAATATGTGCCAGGTAATGTCCTGGTGACTGGCAAACAAGACAGACAAGGATTCTGCATTCATGGAGTTGACATGCTGATGGGGAGGACTGAAAATGAGCTCACCCACAATGAATATTTGAGAGCAATTTAGAAAAGTGCTAAACAGAGTATTTAAAATTGGGTGATATAATAGTAACATGGTGGCTACTTTAGTTTGGGTGGTAGTTAAGTCTTGCTGGAGGAGGGGACCTGTGCTGAGATTTGAATGGCAAGAAAAGTAAGTCCTATGAAGATCAGGGAGAGGAGAATTCCAAACAGGGGGACAGCTTGTATGAAGGCTCTGTATCAGAAATGATTTGGTGTGTTCCATGAAAAGGCAAGTCCTCATAGCTGGAGCACGGTGAAGGGGAGAGCAGTATAAGAATGGTTGGAGAGGTGGAGAGAGATGTTTGGGCTTCATAGGCAAGGGTAAGATGCTTGAGTTTTCTAAGTGCATTGGAAAACCATTGGTGATTTTTTTTCAAAATGATCTATCTATCTTCCCTTTCTTTGTCTATATACCTCTCTCTCTCTCTCTCTCTCATCTATCATCTATCTATCATTTCTTTAGAAAATGTAACTGTTTTGTTTTCTGTTGCACATATGATATGTTACTGTAGATATCGTTCCGCACCTTGCTTGTTTCACTTAATTATATACCTTGGAAATCTAACACACTGGGGCTTTGTAAGCAGGGCAATGACATAATATGATTTATGTTTAAAAAATATGACTCTGGCAGGATGGTATGTGTCAGTTTGTTCATGCTGCTATAACGAAATACAATAGATGGGTGGCTTAAGCAACATATATTTATTTCTCACAGTTCTGGAGACTGGGAAGTTCAAGAGCAAGGTGTTGGCAGACATGGTGTCTGGTTTATAGATGGCCTTCTTCTCACTGTGGCCTCATATGCGGGAGGGGTGAGGGAGCTCTCTAGGGTCTCTGTTATAAGGGCATTAATCCCTTTCATGAGGACCCCACCTCATGACCTAAGCATGCCTCAAAGGCCCCATCTCCAAATACCATCACATGGAGATTTAGGTTTCAGTGTGTGAATTGTGGGGGGACACAAACACTTGGTCCACTGCAGTATGGGAGTAGGATTATGGAATGTGGGGAATGGTGGGACCTTGCCCTCAGGAAGTCACAGTGTTTCTCTTCTCAGCATGTTCATTCATGGTGTCAGTGTGGTTGCCTGTGCACTTGCCATTGGTCTCCCACATGGAACTGTGAGACCCCTGGGGGCCAACCCAAGGTCTGTCTTGTTCATCTAACAAGGTACCTGACATTGTTGGATGGATGGAAGAACGAGGCTAGGTAGTTTTGTTAATAAATCACCTTACTCCAAATAGCATGACTTTCTTCCCATGGTTAGTCAGTGTTTGTGATGAAAAGTACAGTGTGAGATATCTTAGGGAGACATCTTTGTGTGACAACAAAATGAAGACTAATGATTAGAGAGTTTTGTATCATCTCTTTGGTATGATGGACAGCGATCAGAGTGGTGAAGGGCCCAGAAACAAATTCATATAAAATGACTAAGAATATGAGGGGGGTTGATGTTGGAGAAGAAAAGACTCAGGGGAACATGACAGCTGCCTTCAAATATGTAAGGAACTGTCACATGTAAGGAAGAGTGTGCTTGTTTTATATCACTCCAGGGAATGAGGCAAGAGCATGCAATGTCCATCTCAAACAAAGAAAAACAATTTTCTCCAGCTACCCAGTAATAGTATAGGTTCCCTTGTGAGATAATGAGCACAGGTCCCCAGAGATATTCTAACAGAAATTAGATAATAATTTGTCAGTAATGCTGCAAAAGTGACTCCTGGATTTTATATAACGATAACAACAGCTACCATTGATTTAGCACTTACCCTGAGCCAGACACTCCCCCAAGGGCTTTATAAACGTTATCCATTTAATGTTCATAACAACTCTATGTGGTAGGAATCATCTATGTTTAGATGGAGAACCTCAGTCTTAGAGAAGTGAAGTGATTTTCACAAGGGCATACAATTAGTACGTGGAGTCAGGAATGGATCCAGGTCTCTCTGACTCCAAAGGCTTTGTCCTTCACCATACTGGGCTCAGACACGCCCTGAAGATTGCTAAAATGTGGCCTCTTTCTCAGTCCTTTTCAGGGTTAGATCACAGCATTTCATTCTACTCCATCACAGAGGAGAAATGGTATTCAAGGCCAGGGACATTTACTGGCCATTGTTGGTGGGTGTTCAAAGTTAGATGTAGTGGGAAGAGCCCTTCTGTTTCTTCTATGAAGCTGAACAGAGAGAGTTCTGGGACAGCACTTCCTTAGAGAAGCTCCCATCATTTCTCTATCAATTTGGCTTCCTCTAGTCCTGCAAGACAGGTCCTAGGTTGCCATCTACAAGTCCTGCCTGAGAGGACCAGCACTGTCTATTTCTTTTAGGGATCTTCAGGAGGGACAACTGGTCGACAGCAGGATTCAGATACTCCTGAGCCCCTAGTCCTAAATCATCCTGATCTTATTCCAAAATGCTCAGCATATCCTGCACCCCCTGACAGTTGAGTCTCTTCCCATTCCAAGAGTTTGATACTCTAATACTCTTGGGGTATAAGATGTCTTCAGCCAAGGATGTAGAAAAGGAAAATGACAGTGTTATGGACTGCATGTTTGTGTTCCCCTCAAATTCTTAGGTCCCTATCCCTAAATCAAATTCCCTATCAAATTCCCTATCCCTAAATGTGATGGTATTTGGAGATGTGGCCTTTGGAAGCTAATTAGGTTTAGATGAGGTCATGAGGGTGGAGTCCCTATAATGGGGTTAGTGTCCTTCCAACAAATATGTAATGAATGTCTTCCAATTATCCTAGACAGTGCTAAGTGCTACATTCATAATGCAGATTAAAAATATCTTTAGATATTTGATTTTAGTTATCAAGCATTGAGTAAGCAGAAGATAAAAAGGTTTCCACGATTCAGTGATTTGTTCAACATGTATCCAGTAAGTTTGAAACATTTTCTGGGACATCCAGAAGAGATGATTCTGTTTTCTCCAATAGCAGCTATTTTTAAATAGACAATTGTTACTTCTCTTTCTTTTTCTATCTCTTGGATGCTTTAGAATGTGCACAAGTCAGCAAAACTTGGGTTGCTTTTCTTTCCTATTCTCAGAGAGCTTTTATGCTAGAGGGCAGGGCCTGGCATTCCGGGGCTGGGGTTTCTGAGTTAGCATATGTTTCTTCAGCTGGTCCTGTCACTGTGAGCCCCGAGCAGCAGAGTGCCTGGCCGCCGGAATAAAGTGTCAACTGTGTTTTAGCTGTTATCATATTTCCCATGTTCAAGTAGACTAATAAATGGAGAGAGTCTTTCAACCAGCATGGTGGGCGAATTGTGAAAACAAGAACATATGAGATGAAGGAAGTACGGATGCTTCTACTCTGTGAATCTGTATTTACTGAGAGCCAAGACCTCATAGACAAGGAAACAGGTCTGTTGTGGAATTGACAGTCCTGCAGAGGAGGAAAGCCATGAACATATCATGTCATGTAAGAATACTAGGAGGGAACGATGGAGGAAAAAGTAAGGGCATATGACTCCATTTGGTCTCCTAACACTTCTGGGAGGATCTGGAATAGGATGGGGATTTTTATGACAGAGTTGTATTAATAAGTTTGATAATCACAAAACAACAACAACAATAACCTGACAACTGTTACATATGACTTCCCAGCTCTTTGAGGATTTATTGCCACGATCAGGGGGTGGCAGATCTAGAAAGCCCTTTTACTCTCACGTCTGTCACTGAGGTATGCCATCTGAGGTCCTGAGATTTATCTTCCACCTGGAGACGCATAAGCCACTCAGAGTTGGCCTTCTGTCTCAGCTACTTGTTACAGGTCACACTGTCTGCTCAAAAATTCCACAGGTCATGCATTGAATATACGTCATCCACAAGCTGAGAGTGTGCAAAAATGGAGTTTTTATGATCCTTTCTGATCATATCGCTGAACATCTTGATCAGACCTTCACTTCATGAACCATAAAGTACCTGCAATTTCTCATTTAAGTGAGCTGATAATATCCCCCCATCCACCCCGCAGCCCACTCCCCACCTCCCCACCCCTGGCTCGGCCAAAGTCAGTTCAAATATCATTCTTGTCATTTGTAACTGAATGACACCTAATATGGTCTTCCTGATTTTAATTTTCTGGCCCATCTTCTATTACAAGGCTGCCAGTGTTTTCTTTCTAAACCATAAATGTAACAATATCATGGCCTTGCTTAAACCCATCTGCAGGTTTTTTGATAACTACTGAATAAAGTCCAGACTTCCTTAGGTGTTATATAAGATCGGTTATTATCTGGTTTCAGATGATTCACCTCTTGCCACCTCCTTCCACCTCTCTTAAATTCTAATTTAAATGACCCTGTACCCTTTCGTTTTGAAAAGTTCTATTTCATTCTTTTCCAAACTCGTCTGTTTCAACATGCTATTATGTTCTTTCACTTGAATAGCTTGTTTTAGCCTCTAGTTTGTAATTTTGTGTTATGAGCAAAATAACACAAAATAACATTTCAGTAGGAGTGCGTTTCTCTGTGCAAGTCCTATACTCTACACTAGGTTGTAGAGGCTTCTTCAAAATGGTTTTATGTTAGCTTCTTCCAGTGTTTTATGGGATCCATGAGCCTAGGACCAGATTTTATTTTAGCCTCTTTGCTTAGGGTTCTTGCACAGTGGAGATAAGGGCAAGTTTGTGGTTCATCTATTCATGGAGCCAGAGTTGGGGTTCTTAATCTCAGGGATGCTTCTTTTCTGCCCATATACTGTCTTGGATGGGCAGAAAGTTTCCTTTCTTCTTCCCGGAGGCTGGTGGCTGGAGTTTTATCAGTTTCCTTTTCACAGTCAGGGCAGCTCTCTGAGGCTCCGGTTTTATACAGGGGTTTCTGCTCAAGTGTCCTCTCCCCTTGGGTGGCCCAGATCATGTTTTGTGTCCCTTCACAGGCATTAAAGCCCTAAACCTCAGGGTCTCAAGCCAGTGCACTTATCTGATACTCCCAGGCTAAAGCAATGTGAGAGCTTCTTAAATCTCCAGCTCTGAGCTCCTTTATTAATGGCTCATGGAATTCCTTTTCTTTTTCTTTTAAGCATGGCTGTTTCTTTGAAATTTTTTGTGGAGTTTGTATATTTCACTAATATTTTAATTTATTCGTAGCTAGAGGAGCGTTCTCTCATATAGCACTTTCTACCTTATTCTATATTTTAGCAGGTGACATTGCTCACCAGTTTTCCTAATGTATCATTTGTACTGTTTATTCATTCATTCCACAAACATTTTTTCCTTGTGTACTTTGTGCTAGGCACTGTTGTAGGTGCTTGGGATACAGCAATGAAAAACATCAGAAAAACATTCCTGAGCTCATGAATCTTACTTTCAGAGAGAAGGAAACAGAGATATATGAACTAGAACTACATAGGTTAATATGAATGGATCTCAAAAACACAAATGTATAAAAAAATAAGCTTCAAAATAATATGTACAGTACAATATCCATTTTGTAAGGTTAAATATGTGTAACCCAGTATTATTTATGGATACATCATAGCCAGTAAACTAAAACTATGCAGAGTAAGGAGAACCACCATATTCAGAAAGTGGTTACCTCTGGAAGGAAGGGAGGCTACACCCAGTAAGGACAACACAAGAAACATTACCTACTTCCCTAATGCTTTAGGTCTTTTTTTTTTTTTTAAATTACATATGTGAAGCAAAAGTGGCAAAATGTTAAGATTTAATAAAATTGGGTTGTTGTTACACCTATGGTTATTATAATATGTTCTGCATTTTCTGTATGATTGAAATAATTCATAATAACTTGAAAATGCTAAGTGGCTTTTAAGTGAGACTTAAGAAATAATAGTAATAACGGACCTAGAGATTGTCATACTGAATGAAGTAAGTCAGACAGAGAAAGACAAATATCATATGATATCACTTTTATGTGGAATCTGAAAATAAAATGGTACAATTGAACTTATTTATGAAACAGAAATAGAGTCACAGATGTAGAAAACAAACTTATGGCTACTGGGGGCAGGTGGAGGGATAAATTGGGAGATTGGGATTGACATATACACATTACTATATATAAAATAGATAACTAATAAGGACCTGCTGTATAGCACAGGGAACTCTACTCAATAGTCTGTAATGGCCTATATGGGAAAAGAATCTTAAAAAAGAGTGGATATATGTATATGTATAACTGATTCACTTTGCTGTGCACCTGAAACTATCACAACATTGTAAATCAACTATACTCCAATAAAAATTATTTTAAAAAATGAATTATATAGTATGTTAGAAGATGGAAGTTATATGGAAAAAAACCAAGAGAAAATATAGGGCAGGGTTAGGTATGTCAAGAGGGTTTGGGGTGGGGATAGTTTGAAGTATGGTGGTCTGGGTAGTGTCCATTGAGAATTCACTTTTGAGGTAATTGAGAGAAAATTTGAGTGAAGACTTAAAGGAGATGACCTCCTTCTTATCCAAGATATCATTTGCTCTGCTGGAACCAAGGTGGTAGACCTAGGAGTATCCGTGTGAGTGTGTCATACCATGAGAACTGGCAGGACTTGGCAATGAAGAAATGGGGACCGTCTGAATAGAGTGCATGTCAGGTGAGTGATGGATGTGGCCACCATTCACTGAGACAGATGTTAGGAGACAATCAAGTTCTAGGGGAAAGATAATGAGACCTTAAGTTCTTTAGGGGAAGCAAAATTTATCCTGGAAGTTAGAGCAGAAGAAAATTCCTCTATGTGTTCTTCAGGTAAGGAACAAATAGTTATGTGTGGGACATATCTTCAATCATATTTTTCCAATCAAATAGTTTTTTTTTTAATGAACTATCCTTCGTGTAACTTGAAAATATAATAGAAAATGAATATCTGTGAAAGTAATTTTGCAGCAGTCGAAAACCATGTCATTAAAGTAATTAGCCTTCAACTACCTCTCTTGGTCTAGGGATAAATTTTAGAGTACTTAGGCTTTAGACCCAGGTGTATAGAGTAATTTCAGTTATGCCAGTTAATACTGCTTCCATTTCCTCCCCATCACACAACTCCCTACCTAGTTCTCTCTCCAGAGCCTCAAGGCACTAAGTGTAATCCATCTTCACATAGCGGATAGATCTCAGAAGTCCCCCAAGTCTGTTCTTCTGTGTAAATGACACTGGTTCTTTAAAATGTTCTTCATATGAGCCATAGTGGGTTTTTTTAGAACCACCCCCATCCCCACCATACTAGCTACATTTTTGCGAAGCTATTTCATTGTGTCACTATCTGTTTTAAATCCCCAGATGTGGTTTAACAGCACAAAATACAGTGATCCTATATTAATGCAGTCCAAGATTATACTGATGTTTCAATTAGCATCAACATATAATTTTCACATGGACAACTACCATGCCTGGTTTCTACCATCCTATTAACAATGGAAATGTTAGAGCCATGAATAGACCCTTTCACCCACTACTAGACACATCCAAACATTCTTTGAATGTAGTTGTTCAATAAGCAATGCATATTCCAAACCTCACTATCATCTAGGTCACATTTGCATCTTGTTTGCAAAGAATGTAAAAGAATTTATCAAATGCTTCCTTGCAGTTATGTCACCCTTAGTATATTAGAATATTTTTCATAAAGCAAATAGAACAGTTTTATGAGACTTGTTCTTGGTAATCCATGTTGACTTCATGTAAAAATCCTTGCTTTTCTTTTTTTCTAAAGGTTCACATATCACATACTTTAAAATCAAGTCTAGAAGTTGATGCAAACTGATGTCATATTTAATGATCTATGGTTTCTGGAATTTATTTATTGCCTCTTTAAATTCAGAAATAAATGTTTTCCAAGTTTCAACATTATCCATTACCACTGGTGTAGGAAGAAGGGCAATGTACTGGCATTCAAGGAACCAGAATCTTAACCAGGTTTGCTCCTAGCTAGCTGTGTAACTTTGAGCAAGTTTCTTGACTCATTTGTAAAAATTAGGGGTTTGAACTATAACCACTGAGTGCTTCTTGTTTAGTTTCTTTAATATGTTTATCCTTTTGACAATAAACTACTTATATTCTTCTGATTTTCATGTATAAGTCTTAGAGTGAATTGCTTCCTCTTGTTAATAATAGATGTGCCACCCTCCAGAGTAGTTCAGTATCCAGGTTGATTTTTTTCCTTTTGTTCTTTCCTTAAAAAAAAATCTTTCTTGAAATGTAATTCACAGACCATAAAATTCATCCATGTAAATTGTACCATTCAATGTTTTTTGGCATATTCACAGAATTGTACAAGAATTACCACAATCTAAGTTTAGGACATTTTCAATCCTTCCTCTTAAATGGACTTGAGCATAAGCTCACACAGGGATCTGCACATGCTAGAGTAACAGACTAAAATCCAGGGCTCAAAACATTCTTTTGATTATTTCTCCTATTCCTAGGTCATGTTAGCTCACTCAGAAGCACAGCTTGGGGGTGGTTTAAGGTGATGACTTAGGAAGAGCCTGAGCTTACCTCCTCCAGTGAACATAACAAATATATAGCTACATATAGATCAATTCCCTCTGAAAAGAATCTGAGAACTAGCTGAACACCTGCCCCAAAACAAAGGATAAAAAAACCACATCAAGATGGGTAGGAGAGACAGAGAAATGCTGTCACCAAAAACCCCACTCCCAGCCTGGTGGCACACATAGATAGGGATCTCATAAGATGGGTGCTCCCAGAGGAAAGAGGGGTTTGTGCCCCACATCAGGCACACCAGCTCCTGGGATCTACACAGAAGAGAGGAGTCCCCAAGATGCCTAGCTTAGAAAAATCAGTGAGGCTGATGTCAAAGGGTCCCAAAATGATATAGGAAACTGAGACTCTTCTCTTGAAGGTCTCATTTGTGATCTCACTTGCCCTAAGACCCAGAGAAATAATAGCAGTTTAAAAAGTGCCAAGACTGTATGTGAAGGAGAGTCATTTGAGAATCTAAAAACATCATCTGGAGGGGTGAGGGATGGTGGAAATGCTCCCTAGATATAGAAGGACTGACATGTCACTATTGTATTCCCCATCTAACCTGCCAGCAAGAGTGTGCAATCTTGGATGTGAGGATGAGAAACCATGGCACTATCCTACCATCTTGCTGAAGACTGAGAGCTCTGGCAGTTTCAGCACTCCCCCATTCCCAGCTGGGGTGGGCATGCATGGATGTTCACAGCATTCTCATAGCTAAAGTCTGTGAGTGTGGGGAGGAGATTATGACACTACCCATGCCCTGGCTGGGGCTGGCAAGTACAAGAAGTCATGGTGCTATTCTTCTCCCAGACTAAAGACAACTCGACACTCCCCTGTTCCATGGCTGGGTCTGGCAAGCATGAGCAGTCAGAGCATTCTTCTGCTCCTGGCCTAAAGCCAATGGGCACACAGATGAGGCACTCTCCTGCTGTATGGCTGAAGCCTGCAGGCACAAGAAGTGAAGTCATTTTCTTGCTGCCTTTCTGAAGTGAGAGAGCAGGTCCTGTCCCCTATACTCTCCAGCTGTCTAGGTAAATCCAGCAGGCACAAGTGATCCACACAGGGACACCCCTGGATCACTTGGCCCTAGTGGCCAAAGGACTGGTGTTCCTGAGGTTCACAGAACTGTAACAATCAGCAAGACAGTTTGGCAGGCCACCCCCTCCACCCAGGGCACGGCACAGAGATCAGACTGAAACATAACCCCAGTCTTCCTGTGAAAAAGGCCTATTTCCTTAACCTGGAACTTCATCCTGAGGGACAGGCTTTAGGTTTCCCACGTCTTGGAAGCTAATGAGGAGCTTCCAGGGAATGAAAGCAGGGAGACACCATCTTAACACACCCTCTTGGCCTCACTACAGCTTGAAAATACTCCCCAGAAAGGAGTTTATTTACTCATCAGGGGCCCCAATTTATGCAACTGTCACCCAGGGAAAACCTCCAGATCTGGTCAGGAGCCCAGCAGAGATTACAATTGCAGATCCACAGGACCATATATATCTGCATACTTTAAAATCTGGCTGCTGCCTGCGTGTCAGGCTTCCAATCAGCCTGAAACTAGTTGCTAAATGAGATTCCTGCCCTGGAATGCTGACAGGTCTCAACACAGCCTCAACAAGAGGGGCATATTAAGAATAAATTAGATTCTAGAGATGACCAAGAGCTATGGTAGGGTTGAACAAGAAAAATCATCACCTGCACGAGGCCACTCCTTCAAGAGTGAAAGACGAAGCAGTTTTTCTTAATAAATAGAAACAAACACAGGTAGCCAAGCAAGGCGAGGAAACAGAAATATGTTCCAAATTAAAGAACAAGACAAAATCTCAGAAAAAAGACCTTAATGATACAGAGATAAGATATCTACCTGATAAAGAATTAAAAGTAATGGTCATAAAGATGCTTACCAAGAGAAGAATGGATGAACACAATGAGAACTCCAACAAACAATTGGAAAATATAAGAAAGAAACAATGAGGGCTGAAGAATACAATAATTTAAATAAAAAATATACCAGAGGGAATCAACAGCAGATTAGAAGATACAGAAGAACAGATCAGAGATCTGGAAGACAAGATAGTGGAAATCACACAATCAGAATTACAAAGAGAAAAAAGAATTTTAAAAAGTTACAATAGTTTAAGGGATTTCTTGGACAACATTAAGCATACTAACATTTACATTATAGGGGCCCTAGAAGACGAAAAAATAGAGAAAGGAGCAGAAAACTTATTTGAAGAAATAACGACTGAAAACTTCCCTAACCTAGAGAAGGAAACATACACCCAGGTCCAAAGCACAGAGAATCCCATAGTAGATGAACCCAAAGAGATTCACACCAAGACACATTACAATTAAAATGTTGAAAGTTAAAGATAAAAAGAAAATTTTAAAAGTGGCAAGAGAAAAACAACTTAGTTATGTATAAGACTGTCACCAGATTTTTCAGCAGAAACTTTGTAGGCCAGAAGGGATGGCATAATATATTCAAAGTGCTGAAAGGTAAAAAACTTACAAGTAAGAATTCTTTATCTGGAGGTTATCATTCAGAACTGAAGGAGAGTAAAGAGTTTCCCAGACAAGCAAAAACTAAAGGAGTTCATCACCACTCAACTGACCGAAAAATATATGCTAAAGGGGGTTTCCCTGGTGGTGCAGTGGTTGAGAGCCTGCCTGCGGATGCAGGGGACACAGGTTTGTGCTCCGGTACGGGAAGATCCCACATGTCGTGGAGTGGTTAGTCCCGTGAGCAATGGCTGCTGAGCCAGCGCGTCCGGAGCCTGTGCTCTGCAACGGGAGAGGCCACAACAGTGGGAGGCCCGCGTACTGCAAAAAAAAAAAATTAAAAAAATTTTTGTATATATATATGTATATATATATATACATATATATGTATATATGTATATATATATATGTTAAAGGGACTTCTTTAAGCAAAAAAAGAAAGAGCCATAACTAGAAATAAAATAATATATCAAAAGAGCTGGGAAGACGGAGGAAGAGTAAGACGCAGAGATCACCTTCCTCCCCACAGATACATCAGAAATACAGCTACACGTGGAACAACTCCTACAGAGCACCCACTGAACGCTGGCAGAAGACCTCAGACCTCCCAAAAGGCAAGAAACTCCCCAAGTACCTGGGTAGGGCAAAAGAAAAAAGAATAAACAGAGACAAAAGATAGGGACGGGACCTGTACCAGTGGGAGGGAGCTGTGAAGGAGGAAAGGTTTCCACACACTAGAAGCCCCTTCACAGGCAAAGACTGTGGGTGGCAGAGGCAGAAGCTTCAGAGCCACAGAGGAGAGCACAGTAACAGGGGTGCAGAGAGCAAAGCAGATATTCCTGCAGAGGATCGGTGCCGACCAGCACTCCCCAGGCTGTGAGGCTAGTCTGCTCACCTGCCAGGACGGGTGGGGGCTGGGAGCTGAGGCTCGGACTTCTTCAGATTCAGGGAGAGGACTGGGGTTGGCTGCGTGAACACAGCCTGTAGGGGTTAGTGCACCACAAGCTAGCTGCGATTTTGCTTACTGGGTGCAAGGAGAGGGGATTAAATGAGCCACTTAAAGGAGCTCCAGAGACCGGCGTGGAGCTGCCAAAGAGACGAGACTTTTTCTTGCCTCTTTGTTTCCTGGTGCGCAAGGAGAGGGGATTAAGCATGCCCCTTAAAGGACATCCAGAAACGGGCGCAAGCCGCGGCGATCAGGGCAGACCCCAGAGACGGGCATGAGATGCTAAGTCCACTGCTGCAGCCAACAAGAAGCCTGTGTGCGAGCACAGGTCACTCTCCACAACGCCCCTCCCAGGAGCCTGTGCAGCCCACCACAGCCAGGGTCCCATGATCCAGGGACAACTTCCCTGGGAGAATACACGGTGCACCTCAGGCTGGTGCAACATCACGCTGACCTCTGCCACTGCAGCGTCACCCTGCATCCATACCACTCCCTCCCCCCAGCCTGAGTGAGCCAGAGCCCCTGAAACAGCTGCTCCTTTAACCCGGTCCTGTCTGAGAAAAGAACAGATGCCCTCAGGCAACGTTCACGCAGAGGCGTGGCCAAATCCAAAGCTGAACCCCCGGAGCTGTGCGAACAAAGAAGAGAAAGGGAAATCTCTCCCAGCAGCCTCTGGAGCAGCGGATTAAATCTCCACAATAAACTTGATGTACCCTGCATCGGTTGAAAGCCTAAATAGACAACGAATCATCCCAAATTGAGTAGGTGGACTTTGGGAGCAAGATATATTATTTTTCCCCCTTTTTCTCTTTTTGTGAGTGTGTTTGTGTATGCTTCTGTGGGAGCCGTGGGGATTAAAGGCTCTTGGTGCTCCAGCCAGGCGTCAGGGCTGTGCCACTGAGGTGGGAGAACAAATTTCAGGACACTGGTCCACAAGCGACCTCCCAGCTCCATGTAATATCAAATGGCAAAAATCTCCCCCCCCCAGCCTGAGTGAGCCAGAGCCCCTGAAACAGCTGCTCCTTTAACCCGGTCCTGTCTGAGAAAAGAACAGATGCCCTCAGGCAACGTTCACGCAGAGGCGTGGCCAAATCCAAAGCTGAACCCCCGGAGCTGTGCGAACAAAGAAGAGAAAGGGAAATCTCTCCCAGCAGCCTCTGGAGCAGCGGATTAAATCTCCACAATAAACTTGATGTACCCTGCATCGGTTGAAAGCCTAAATAGACAACGAATCATCCCAAATTGAGTAGGTGGACTTTGGGAGCAAGATATATTATTTTTCCCCCTTTTTCTCTTTTTGTGAGTGTGTTTGTGTATGCTTCTGTGGGAAATTTTGTCTGTATAGCTTTGCTTTCACCATTTGTCCTAGGGTTCTGACTGTCTCTTTTTTTTTTTTCTTTTTACTTTAAAAAATTTTTCTTCTTAAAAATTATTTTTATTTTAATAACTTCATTTTATTTAATCCTACTGTATTTTATCCTCTTTCTTTCCTTCTTTCTTTCCTTCTTTCCTTCTTTCTTTCTTTCTTTCTTTCTTTCTTTCTTTCTTTCTATTGTTTCT
>NC_041229.1:21151222-21152604 GCF_002837175.3 Physeter macrocephalus | reverse complement strand
GAGAACCAACTTCAGGACACTGGTCCACAAGAGACCTCCCAGCTCCACGTAACATCAAACGGCGAAAATCTCCCAGAGATCTCCATCTCAACACCAACACCCAGCTTCACTCAACGACCAGCAAGCTACAGTGCTGGACACCCTATGCCAAACAACTAGCAAGACAGGAACACAGCCCCATCCATTAGCAGAGAGGCTGCCTAAATTCATAATAAGGCCACAAACACCCCAAAACACACCACCAGACGTGGACCTGCCCACCAAAAAGACAAGATACAGCCTCATCCACCAGAACACAGGCAGTGATTCCCTCAACCAGGAAACCTACTCAACTCACTGAACCAACCTTAGCCACTGGTGACAGACACCAAAAACAATGGGAACTACGACCCTGCAGCCTGCAAAATGGAGACATCAACATAATAAGGTAAGCAAAATGAGAAGACAGAAAAACACACAGCAGAAGAAGGAGCAAGCTAAAAATCCAGCAGACCTAAAAAATGAAGAGGAAATAAGCAGTCTACCTGAAAAAGAATTCAGAATAATGATAGTAAAGATGATCCAAAATCTTGGAAATAGAATAGAGAAAATGCAAGAAACACTTAACAAGGACCTAGAAGAATTAAGAGGAAGCAAGCAATAATGAACAACACAATAAATTAAATAAAAAATACTCTAGATGGGATCAATAGCAGAATAACTGAGGCAGAAGAACGGATAAGTGACCTGGAAGATAAAATAGTGGAAATAACTACTAGGGACACATACAGACTGAAAGTGAGGGGATGGAAAAAGATATTCCATGCAAATGGAAATCAGAAGAAAGCTGGAGTAGCAATTCTCATATCAGACAAAATAGACTTTAACGTAAAAATTATTTCAAGAGACAAAGAAGGACACTATATAATGATCAAGGGATCGATCCATGAAGAAGATATAACAATTGTAAATATTTATGCACCCAACATAGGAGCACCTCAATACATAAGGCAAATACTAACAGCCATTAAAGGGAAAATCAACAGTAACACAATCATAGTAGCGGACTTTAACACCCCACTTTCACCAGTGGACAGACCTTCCAAAATGAAAATAATCAAGGAAACACAAGTTTTAAATGATGCATTAAACAAAATGGACTTAATTGATATTTATAGGACATTCCATCCAAAAACAAGAAAATACACACTTTTCTCAAGTGTTCATGGCACATTCTCCAGGATAGATCATATCTTGGGTCACAAATCTAGCCTTGTTAAATTTAAGAAAATTGAAATCATATCAAGTATCTTTTCCAATCACAGCGCTATGAGACTAGATATCAATTACAGGAAAAATCTGTAAAAACTACAAACACATGGAGGTTAAACAATACACTACTG
>NC_041229.1:21145040-21149620 GCF_002837175.3 Physeter macrocephalus | reverse complement strand
TAACACCCATCCTTCTCAAACTCTTCCAAAAGACAGCAGAGGGAGGAACACTCCCAAACTCATTCTATGAAGCCACCATCACCCTGATACCAAAATCAGATAAAGACATCACAAAGAAAGAACTCTACAGGCAAATAACACTGATGAACATAGATGTAAAAATCCTCAACAAAATATTAGCAAACAGAATCCAACAGCACATTAAAAGTATCAAACACCATGATCAAGTGGGGTTTATTCCAGGAATGCAAGGATTCTTCAATATACGCAAATCAATCAACGTGATACACCATATCAACAAACTGAAGGAGAAAAACCATATGATCATCCCAATAGATGCAGAGAAAGCTTTTGACAAAATTCAACACCCATTTATGATAAAAACCCTGCAGAAAGTAGGCATAGAGGGAACTTTCCTCAACATAATAAAGGCCATATATGACAAACCCACAGCCAACATTGACCTCAGTGGTGAAAACCTGAAACTATTTCCACTACGATCAGGAACAAGACAAGGTTGCCCACTCTCACCACTCTTATTCAACATAGTTTTGGAAGTTCTAGCCACAGCAATCAGAGAAGAAAAAGAAATAAAAGGAATCCAAATTGGAAAAGAAGAAGTAAAGCTGTCACTGTTTGCAGATGACATGATACTATACATAGAGAATCCTAAAGATGCTACCAGAAAACTACTAGAGCTAATCAATGAATTTGGTAAAGTAGCAGGATACAAAATTAATGCACAGAAATCTCTGGCATTCTTATACACTAATGATGAAAAATCTGAGAGTGAAATTAAGAAAACACTCCCATTTACCATTGCAACAAAAAGAATAAAATATCTAGGAATAAACCTACCTAAGGAGACAAAAAACTTGTATGCAGAAAACTATAATATACAGTGGAGAAAAGACAGCCTCTTCAATAAGTAGTGCTGGGAAAACTGGACAGGTACATGTAAAAGTATGACATTAGAACACTCCCTAACACCAAACACAAAAATAAACTCAAAATGGGTTAAAGACCTACATGTAAGGCCAGACACTATCAAAGTCTTAGAGGAAAACATAGACAGAACACTCTATGACATAAATCACAGCAAGATCCTTTTTGACCCACCTCCTAGAGAAATGGAAAGAAAAACAAAAATAAACAAATGGGACCCAATGAAACTTAAAAGCTTTTGCACAGCAAAGGATACCATAAATAAGACTAAAAGACAACCATCAGGATTGGAGAAAATATTTGCAAATGAAGCAACTGACAAAGGATTAATCTCCAAAATTTACAAGCAACTCGTGGCTCAATCATAAAAAATCAAACAACCAATGCAAAAATGGGCAGAAGATCTAAATAGACATTTCTCCAAAGAAGATGTACAGATTGCCAACAAACACATGAAAGAATGCTCAACATCATTAATCATTAGAGAAATGCAAATCAAAACTACAATGAGATATCATCTCACACTGGTCAGAATGGCCATGCAATCCCACTACTGGGCATATACCCTGAGAAAACCATAATTCAAAAAGAGTCATGTACCAAAATGTTCATTGCAGCTCTATTTACAATAGCCAGGACATGGAAGCAACCTAAGTGTCCATCAACAGATGAATGGATAAAGAAGATGTTGCACATATATACAATGGAATATTACTCAGCCATGAAAAGAAACGAAACTGAGTTATTTGTAGTGAGGTGGATGGACCTAGAGTCTGTCATACAGAGTGAAGCAAGGCAGAAAGAGATAAAGAAATACCGTATGCTAACACATATATATGGAATTTATGAAAAAAAAATGGTTCTGAAAAACCTAGGGCTAAGCTGGGAATAAAGACACAGACCTACTAGAGCTTGGACTTTAGGATAGGGGGACGGGGAAGGGTAAGCTTTGACGAAGTGAGACAGTGGCATGGACATATGTACACTACCAAACGTAAAATACATAGCTTGTGGGAAGTAGCCGCATAGCACAGGGAGATCAGCTAGGTGGTTGGTGACCACTTAGAGGGGTGGGATACGGAGGGTGGGAGGGAGGGAGACGCAAGAGGGAAGAGATATGGGAACATATGTATATGTATAATTGATTAACTTTGTTATAAAGCAGAAAGTATCACACCATTATAAAGCAATTATACTCCAATAAAAGTGTTTAAAAAAAGAGAATATGTATATATATATATACATATATATGTATATATATATATACATATATATGTATATATATATATACATATATATGTATATATATATATACATATATATGTATATATATATATACATATATATGTATATATATATATACATATATATGTATATATATATATACATATATATGTATATATATATATACATATATATGTATATATATATATACATATATATGTATATATATATATACATATATATGTATATATATATATACATATATATGTATATATATATATACATATATATGTATATATATATATACATATATATGTATATATATATATACATATATATGTATATATATATATACATATATATGTATATATATATATACATATATATGTATATATATATATACATATATATGTATATATATATATACATATATATGTATATATATATATACATATATATGTATATATATATATACATATATATGTATATATATATATACATATATATGTATATATATATATACATATATATGTATATATATATATACATATATATGTATATATATATATACATATATATGTATATATATATATACATATATATGTATATATATATATACATATATATGTATATATATATATACATATATATGTATATATATATATACATATATATGTATATATATATATACATATATATGTATATATATATATACATATATATGTATATATATATATACATATATATGTATATATATATATACATATATATGTATATATATATATACATATATATGTATATATATATATACATATATATGTATATATATATATACATATATATGTATATATATATATACATATATATGTATATATATATATACATATATATGTATATATATATATACATATATATGTATATATATATATACATATATATGTATATATATATATACATATATATGTATATATATATATACATATATATGTATATATATATATACATATATATGTATATATGTATATATATATATGTTAAAGGGACTTCTTTAAGCAAAAAAAGAAAGAGCCATAACTAGAAATAAAATAATATATCAAGAGAGCTGGGAAGACGGAGGAAGAGTAAGACGCAGAGATCACCTTCCTCCCCACAGATACATCAGAAATACAGCTACACGTGGAACAACTCCTACAGAGCACCCACTGAACGCTGGCAGAAGACCTCAGACCTCCCAAAAGGCAAGAAACTCCCCAAGTACCTGGGTAGGGCAAAAGAAAAAAGAATAAACAGAGACAAAAGATAGGGACGGGACCTGTACCAGTGGGAGGGAGCTGTGAAGGAGGAAAGGTTTCCACACACTAGAAGCCCCTTCACAGGCAAAGACTGTGGGTGGCAGAGGCAGAAGCTTCAGAGCCACAGAGGAGAGCACAGTAACAGGGGTGCAGAGAGCAAAGCAGATATTCCTGCAGAGGATCGGTGCCGACCAGCACTCCCCAGGCTGTGAGGCTAGTCTGCTCACCTGCCAGGACGGGTGGGGGCTGGGAGCTGAGGCTCGGACTTCTTCAGATTCAGGGAGAGGACTGGGGTTGGCTGCGTGAACACAGCCTGTAGGGGTTAGTGCACCACAAGCTAGCTGCGATTTTGCTTACTGGGTGCAAGGAGAGGGGATTAAATGAGCCACTTAAAGGAGCTCCAGAGACCGGCGTGGAGCTGCCAAAGAGACGAGACTTTTTCTTGCCTCTTTGTTTCCTGGTGCGCAAGGAGAGGGGATTAAGCATGCCCCTTAAAGGACATCCAGAAACGGGCGCAAGCCGCGGCGATCAGGGCAGACCCCAGAGACGGGCATGAGATGCTAAGTCCACTGCTGCAGCCAACAAGAAGCCTGTGTGCGAGCACAGGTCACTCTCCACAACGCCCCTCCCAGGAGCCTGTGCAGCCCACCACAGCCAGGGTCCCATGATCCAGGGACAACTTCCCTGGGAGAATACACGGTGCGCCTCAGGCTGGTGCAACATCACGCTGACCTCTGCCACTGCAGCCTCACCCTGCATCCATACCACTCCCTCCCCCCAGCCTGAGTGAGCCAGAGCCCCTGAAACAGCTGCTCCTTTAACCCGGTCCTGTCTGAGAAAAGAACAGATGCCCTCAGGCAACGTTCACGCAGAGGCGTGGCCAAATCCAAAGCTGAACCCCCGGAGCTGTGCGAACAAAGAAGAGAAAGGGAAATCTCTCCCAGCAGCCTCTGGAGCAGCGGATTAAATCTCCACAATAAACTTGATGTACCCTGCATCGGTTGAAAGCCTAAATAGACAACGAATCATCCCAAATTGAGTAGGTGGACTTTGGGAGCAAGATATATTATTTTTCCCCCTTTTTCTCTTTTTGTGAGTGTGTTTGTGTATGCTTCTGTG
>NC_041229.1:21120218-21140180 GCF_002837175.3 Physeter macrocephalus | reverse complement strand
AAACCATAATTCAAAAAGAGTCATGTACCAAAATGTTCATTGCAGCTCTATTTACAATAGCCAAGACATGGAAGCAACCTAAGTGTCCATCAACAGATGAATGGATAAAGAAGATGTTGCACATATATACAATGGAATATTACTCAGCCATGAAAAGAAACGAAACTGAGTTATTTGTAGTGAGGTGGATGGACCTAGAGTCTGTCATACAGAGTGAAGCAAGGCAGAAAGAGATAAAGAAATACCGTATGCTAACACATATATATGGAATTTATGAAAAAAAAATGGTTCTGAAAAACCTAGGGCTAAGCTGGGAATAAAGACACAGACCTACTAGAGCTTGGACTTTAGGATAGGGGGACGGGGAAGGGTAAGCTTTGACGAAGTGAGACAGTGGCATGGACATATGTACACTACCAAACGTAAAATACATAGCTTGTGGGAAGTAGCCGCATAGCACAGGGAGATCAGCTAGGTGGTTGGTGACCACTTAGAGGGGTGGGATACGGAGGGTGGGAGGGAGGGAGACGCAAGAGGGAAGAGATATGGGAACATATGTATATGTATAATTGATTAACTTTGTTATAAAGCAGAAAGTATCACACCATTATAAAGCAATTATACTCCAATAAAAGTGTTTAAAAAAAGAGAATCAGTAAGAAAACATAGGTCTTAAATGACACATTAGACTGGACAGACTTAATAGATATATATAGAACATTCTATCCCCAAACAACAGAGAATTCTTTTCAAATGCACATGGATAAATCTCCAGCATAGATCACCAGTTAGGCCACAAAACAGTCTCAATAAATTTAATAGTATTGAAATCATATCAAGCATCTCTTTTGATCACAATGGTATGAAACTAGAAATTAATTACAATAAGAAAACCAGAAAAAACACAAACATGTGGAGACTAAGAAATATGCTACTAAACAATCATGGGTCAACAAAGAAATCAAAGAGGAAATCTATAAATACCTTGAGACAAATGAAAATGGAAACACAATAATTCAAAATGAATGGGACACAGCAAAAGCAGTTCTGAGAGGAAAGTTCATAGTGATACTGGCCTACCTCAGGAAATAAGAAAAATCTCAACAATCTAACTTTACATCAAAAGGAACTAAATAAACAACAAACAAAATCTAAAGCTCGTAGAAAGAAGAAAATAATAAAATCAGAAATAGAAAATAATGAAGATCAGAAATGAAGTAGAGACAAAAGAAAAGAAAGAAAAAAATCAATGAAACTAAGAGCTAGTTCTTTGAAAAGATTAACAAAATTGATAAACCTCTAGCCAGACTCATGAAGAAAAAAAAAAAAAAGAGGGCCCAAATAAATAAACATAAATGAAAGAGCAGAAATTACAACCAACACCAAAGAAATACAAAGAATCATGAGAGATCCCTATAAACAATTATATGCCAACAAATTTGACAACCTAGCAGCAATGGATAAATTCCTAGAAACACACAATCTTCCAAGACTGAATCATAAAGAAATAGAAAATCTGAATAGACTGATTACTAGTAATGAATCATTAATAATTTAAAAATCTCCAGCAAAAACTAATAAAGGACTAAATGGCATCACAATTGAATTCTACCAAACATTTAAGGAAGAGTTAATACCTATCCTCTGAAATTATTCCAAAAAAATTGAGAACTAAATTCTTCCAAACTCATTTTACCAGGCCAGCATTATCCTGATACCAAACCCAGACAAAGATACCACAAGAAAAGAGGAAATATTAGATCAGTATCCCTGAAGAACCTAGATGCAAATATCATTGACAAAATATTAACAAATTTAATTCAACAGTATATTAAAAGGGTCATACACCATGATAAGGTGGATTTATTCAGGGATACAAGAACAGTTCAACATCTGCAAAATCAATCAATGTGACACTCCACATTAACAAAAAAGGATAATCGTATGATCATCTCAGTAGATGCAGAAAAAACATTTGACACAATTTGACATCCATTTATAATAAAAACTCTCAAAGTTTGGGAGCAGCAATGGAGAAATAACTAGTTACATGTAAGCAAAACCCCCTTAAGACTATCAGTGGAGTTTTTGGAAGAAATATATTAAAAATCATATATGACAAACACACAGCTAACATTATACTCAGTTGTGAAAAGCTGAAAGCTTTTCTTCTAAGATCAGAAAAGAGACAAGGATGCCCACTCTCACCACTTTTACTCAACATAGTGTTGGAAGTGCTAGCTACAGAAAAATGGCAAGAAAAAGAAATAAAAGGCATTCAAATTGAAAAAGAAGAAGTAAAATCATCACTATTTTCAGATAATATGATATATATATCATGTTATATATATATGTGTACATATATATATATCTCTCATCCCTAAGGACCACCAAAAATGATTAGAATAAATGAATTCAATAAAGTTGCAGGATACAAAATTAATATACAGAAATTGTATTTCTGTACACTAATAACAAGCTATCAGAAAGAGAAATTAAGCAAAAAATTCTATTTACAATCACATCAAAAAGAATTAAATACCTAGGAATAAATTTTTAACCAAGAAGGTGAAAGACCTGTACTCTGAAAACTATAAGCTATTGATGAAAGAAACTGAAGATGACACAAATAATTGGAAAGATATACTGTGCTTATAGAATAGAAGAATTAATATTGTTAAAATGTCCATATTTTCCAAAACAATCTAATGATTCATTGTAATCCCTATCGAAACACCAATGGCATTTTTCACACAACTAAACTAGATAATCCTAAATTTGTGTGGAACCACAATAGACCCTACAAAACAATTGTAGCCAAGACAATCTTGAGAAAGAACAAAGATGGAGGTATCACATGTCTTAATTTCAAACTATACTACAAAGCCATAGTAATCAAAACTGTATAGTACTGGCCAAAAACAGACACATAGATAAATGGAACAAATAGACAGCCCAGAAATAAACCTATGGTTATATGGTCAATTAAATTATGAATAAGGAGGCAAGAATATACAATAAAGAAAGGTAGTCTCTTTGATAAATGGTGTTTGGAAAACTGGACAGATACATGCAAAAGAATGAAACTGTACCACTATCTTACACCATATACAGGAATAAATTCAAAATGGATTAAAGATTGAATGTAAGACATGAAACCATAAAACTCCTGGAAGAAAATATAAGTAGTAAGCTCTCTGACATCAGTGTAAGTGTTGCTTTTTTGGATCCGTCTCCTCAGGCAAGGGTAACAAAAGCAAAAATAAACAAGTGGGACTACGCTGAATTAAAAAACTTTTGGGAGCTTCCCTGGTGGCGCAGTGGTTGAGAGTCCGCCTGCCGATGAAGGAGACACGGGTTCATGCCCCGGTCCGGGAGGATCCCACATGCCGCGGAGCGGCTGGGCCCGTGAGCCATGGCCGCTGAGCCTGCGCGTCCGGAGCCTGTGCTCCGCAAGGGGAGAGGCCACAACAGTGAGAGGCCCGCGTACAGCAAAAAAAAAAAAATTAATTAATTAATTAATTAAAAAAATTAAAAAAATAAAAAACTTTTGCACAGTGAAGGAAACCATCAAAAAGAAAAAAAAAGGTAACATATTGAATGAGAAAAGATATTTGCAAATCATATATCTGATAAGGGATTAATATCTAAAATATATAAAGAACTTAGGCTACTTAATATTAAAAAAACCCCAACCAGACAATTTGATTAAAAAATGGGCAGAGGACCTGAATAGACATTTTTCCAAATAAGATGTACAGTTGGCCAACAGGCACATGAAAAGTTGCTCAACATCACTGATAATCAGGAAAATGCAAACCATAACCACAATGAGATATCACCTCACACCTGTCAGAATGGCAGTTATCAAAAAGACAACAAATAAGTGTTGGCAAGGATGTGGAGAAAAGGGAACCCTAGGACACTGTTGGTGGGAATATAAATCGGTGCAGCCACTATGGAAAACAGTATGGGGTTTCCTTAAAAAATTAAAAATAGGACTACCATACAGTCCAGCAATTCAACTTCTGACTATCCAAAGAGAATGAAAACACTAATTTGAAAGGGATATGCACTCCTATGTTCATGGCAGCATTATTTACAATAGCTAAGATATGGAAGTAGTCTACATGTCCATCAATAGATGAATGGATAATGAAGATGTTATACACACACACAGAGTAATAAAATAAATAGGTCACGGGGTGTAAGTTACAGCATATGGAAATAGTTAATAATATTTTAATAACTCTGATGGTGACAGATGGTAACCAGACCTATTGTGACTATTTCAAAATATATAATATAAATACTGAATCACTATGAAGTGCTCCTGAAACCAATATGATATTTTATGTCAATTGTACTTCAATTTAAAAAAAAAAAAGAAGCACAGTTGGTACTCAGAACAGCACCAACTGGCTTAGTAGGAATGAAAGCTTTTGGAAATGCCCACAGACCTTTTTCACAGTCCACTACATGCTTATTCACTATATTTTCCCAGAGTGGTAGAAATTACATGACTGTTGCAGTAGACTAAAGAAATGGAGTCTTGGTACCACAGGTACTTTTCAGCATTCTTTAATCAAAACACAATTAAGTCCCTTAATTCATGAACAAGTATTTCTCAAAGCTAGTATGTGCCAGGTTCTGGAGACTGAAGGTTCTAGAGATTCGGAGGTGAATAAGACAGGCAAAGTTCAGCTGCTGTAGCACTTACAGTCTAATTGGAGGAGAGAAGCAGGAAGACATGATTAATACTATATAATTTCAGGTAGAGATAAGCACTGTGAAGGAAGTTAAATGGGGTGATGTAATCTAGTGACTGAGGGACATGGGATTACAGCAATCAGCAACATTTCCATAGCCCTCATTCCAGTCAGTCTTCACAGCCCCTCTAAGACATGGAAATGGCA
The DNA here is from genome assembly GCF_002837175.3 of Physeter macrocephalus. NCBI lineage: Eukaryota > Metazoa > Chordata > Mammalia > Artiodactyla > Physeteridae > Physeter > Physeter macrocephalus. The sequence goes on along the minus strand of NC_041229.1, from coordinate 21,135,264 downwards.
CGTGTTATAATCCACATTTGAGAGATGAGAAGCTGAGGTGCAGTTGAGTGACTCCAAGAAAGTCTTATAGCTAGTGATTCGGGTCTGGTTGTCTGACTCCAAACCAGCATGTTTTCTACCATGTCATTCAGGAAATGGAAATGGTTGTGCAAATTATGGTGTGTCTCTCCCATGAAATATCATGTCATCATTATAAATGATAATTATGGAGACTGGTGATTATGATGTAACATTAGGGAAAATGCAAAATACAAAATTACATGTATACCATGTAAAAATAAGAATGACTGTGTTTACAAAGACTGGAAAGTGACATACAAAAATGAGCACAGATTTGTATTAGGAATGTTTCTTATCCTGGTTTCCTAAATTTTAATTAAAATGAATTTGTACCCAAAATAAAGTTGACACTGAATTAAAATTATTTTGACAATTCAACTATAACACATACTAGTAAATAGTAGTTTCCATAAAGATTATATATATTCATATATATATTCACCATAAAATTTTCAGGAGTAACAAAAACATCAGTTGAAAATGAAGTTCATAGCAGACAAAGGGCCCATCCTCAAAAACTAGAGTTTATGAAAGGCCAGCCTCCTAATGGAGAAATCACTTGTCACAAAGGAAACTCTGGAGAGCTATATTCCACCTTGCAAACAAATAAATACAACTGGGCCTGTCTGTGCCCAGAATACACCTATCTCTTGAGGGACACATATTTAGAGGCTATTCAGGGTGTGGGGAAACCACCAGAGAGAGTGGATTGTGCAGTGGCCTAAGGCTAGTCACAAAGAGGTGTTGTCATGCCCCCCACACTGAAGGGCCAGGAGCCTCAAGGAGAGGTGGAGAGGGCTGCCCTGAAGGAGACATGACCTGGGCCCTCCCAGGGGGGAGGAGCTGAGGGATTAAATCACTTCCCTGCCAGCGTCCACTCTCTGACCAATGTTCTCTGATGGCTGAACTCAGCAGGAAGCCAGAGTGCAAGTGTGCTCTTTGGTGTGATCCTTGACGGTTGCTCTTCCGGGGCACAGAGAAGGGTGGAGAGTGGATTTGGAGGGGCAACAGGAAGCCATCCAGTGCATGAGGAAGTAAGGGAAGTTTCATCCTGGTCCCTCCTTTCTTTACAAACTCCCCTCCCTCCTTTGGAACCCAATTCCTATTAGTTCCTACCACTAGGACTTGGAGTGGGGTAGAAGGAAAAGCAAGGGCAACAAAAGGCTGGAGTCCAATACTCAAAGATCAGGTCTCTGAACACTTTATGATGTAAGGGACTGAATCTCTCTGAATCTGTGGCTTTTGTGTGTTAGTAAAGAGCACAGGCTCCGGAGTCAGACTTATTTGAGTTGAAATCTTGCCTCTGCAACTTATTATGTGATTCTGTGCCACTTTTTCATCCCCCCTTCATTTATTGTTCAATTCCATTTAAGAACAAAGGGCTTGAAGAGTACTCAATAAGTGTTAGCAGTTTCTTTCTGTAAATGGGTCTTATCATACCTATTTCTTAGTGCTGTTATGAGAATTAAACAAGACAAAACATATGGAACATATGTTTCCTTCTTTCATGTCCATTAAGCAAATGATGATGGAGTCAGCCACTGTCCTCGGCACTAAGGTGCCAGTGAGGAACAAGTACATAAGGCCCTTGTGACCCTGGAACTCACGTCCAATCGGGGCTTTCGGATGATAAGCAAACAACCAAATCCACGAGCAAGGTAATGTCAAGTGGTGACAGGTACCGTGAAGCAAATAGAACAGGCATCTGGGTTAGAGAGTGATAGTGGACATTTGGGTAAGGGAACTACTTAGTGTGGTGAGGGAGGTCTGCCTGGAGGGAGAATTTGAGCAGAGATGTTAATGACAAGAAAGATTCTAGCATGGGAAGATGGGGGGAATGTAGTGGAAGGATCTAGGCTGAGGGAACAGAAGTTCCCGGCCTGTAACACAGAAGTGAGTTTGGTGTATTCAAAGGACTGGGAGAAGGCCAGAGTGTTCGGAGCCTGGTAAGGGATGAGGCTGGAGAGGTGGGTAGGGGGTGCAATTGTAGGGCGGTAAGTAAAGCCTTGTCAGGATGCAAATCTGTTCCTTAATCTTGCTTAGATGCTGTCAAGGTGAGTGTGGGGATTAAGGTGGTACAAGAAGGCATCTAGCAATGTACTGAGAAGAGAGTCATCCTGAGGGCTGAGGCAATAGGGAAATGATTCCCAAGAAGGGGTCACTGGAGCTGAGACTTGAAAAGGAGCAGACGACACAGGGAGAAAGCTGGAGGCAGGGTGTTCTCAGCAGGAGACAAGGAGCACTTGGACACAGGGGAGGGAATACATAGAATGTTTTGGCAGAACAGAAATTATCTGGTCATCAGCATTGAGGGTAGGTGCTTGGAGGTGATTCTCAGATCCAGGGAGCAGAATTGCAGGACTAAGTCTGAGAGCTGGGCCCTCGCGCAGTCTTCCAGTGCATGTGCCCATGGTGTAGTTGCCCCCAGGTTTGGCTGAGATCTTAGATTCTGGGACAGAGTCCAGCTGTGTCTTTTAAGCCCACTGGGTCTTGAGTTCTCTTGCACCCTCAGCTGATCCTCAGAATGCAACAGTCACCATCCAGAAAAGGGTAGATCATCATACTTTCAAACAGTGAATGAGGATATTAGATGGTCTCACATTGTGGGAAGAGCTTGGAATTTGAACCTGGTTCTGCTCCCCTTTTGTTTAGCTTTTTGAACTTTTGCAAACCACTTAATGTCTCTAAGTCACAGTTTCCTCATTTGTAAAATGGAGATGACATTACCTACTCCCCAGGACTGTTGGAAGAATTCAATGACATGATGTATAAAGCTGTATTTCTATTTTCTCTGATTCCACCCTTCTGTGGCCATTTACTGTCTATAAGTAGATTCTGAAGCTTTTTAGATATCCTGTGTTTGTCAGTCAGAGAGGCATCACCAGATAAGGCATCTGAGGAGCAAGTTGCCTTTGGATTAAACCTGGCCAGCAAAATAAGTTCCTCAGTCCAATATCTTTCCTGTAGGTCAGATACCCAAAAGCAACATGCTTATTCTCCAAGGCAACCGTAGATGCTTATGGGTCCTTATGGTCCCTCTCCCACCGAAGGGAGAGGGTCAGACATTTGAAAATAGAAAACAAGGTCAAAAAGCTCCATTTGGCGAGTGAATAGTGACATCTCACAAACATTTCTAAAACCCCCAAGTGTAGAACTGGCTCATTTTCATAAACTCTGCTTCAGATGCTGTTTCTCCTGTCTGGGTAACCAGGCTAAGTACCCCTGAGAACCTACAGAATGATAGAATCTGTGATCTTCGTGGAGCAAATATCCTACTACTTTAGATGAAATATTTTTAGTCTGTTAGTCTCAATTTGTATATGAGTGGATTGCTCGCTGCACAAAATGTTTCATTCCAACTCCAGCTCAGTGGGTCGCTGAGGTGAAAGTGTTCATGATTAATTCTGTTCATAAACACACTGGAAAAAAGAAGAAAAGGCCCTGGTGTATATCAGCATTTTAAATGCTGTGACTGTGATTCAATTTAATTATTTCCTCCCCATGGCTTTAAATTGAAGGGCTTCAAAATCAGGAGTTGCTCTCATAAATATAATTACTTTCCCCTGGTAAACGAGGATGCGTTCAGAAATGAAGCGTTCCCAGGTGGAGGCAACGTGAGGGGAGAGAGCGAAGAGCAGAAGAGGCCCCTAGGGCACTGGCTTATAGGTCTGGTCCTGTGACTGCCAATCTGCTAAATTCTTCCTCAACACCTCCATCGCTTTACTCTTAAAAATAAGACAGATAATCTTTAAAACACTTTCTAGCACTAAACAGTTATGTTATACAATTCTGGCAACCTTATTCGGAGGTTGTCACTCACCCAGAATCTTAAGTCTGGCAGAGTTCTGGAATGCTAGAAGGAGAGGTGATTTGGTGTGTTCTCTACCTATTGACTGTGACCTTGGGGAACAGAATGAACCTCCCTGAGCTGCGCCTTCCCACTTGAACAATATGAATCATTGTCCACTTCCCTGGCTGCCTCTCAGAACTGCTGTGAGGATCGGAAATCAAAAGAAGTAATGAATGCAAAACAGCTCAGCTAAGAACACTCCAGAGAGATAGGGATGTTGAGTGTCCAGATGGGAGTGTGAAGTTAGGGCTGGGGTGGAGGTGAGTTCACGAGGATGTGAGGCAAAGTAGCAAAGGCTGCCCTCCCTGCCAAGGCCTCCAGTGCCTGACCCACTGTTCCCAGCATTGCCCAGCATGAGTACCTGCATGGTCCAGAGCAGAGCAGGCTCAGCTCTGCATCACTGTGCACAGGGAAGGTGGCAGACATGTGGGCCCAGGGGAGGCTGCATGGCCAAACCATCCTTGTGCCCTGACAGCCACACAGAAGACTCACAGTAGCTCCTTCATGAGGATGTGAGTTGTCCGTATGGTCTACAAACATCTAGGACCCTTACATTCTGTCTTCAGGGCCAGTTATATTATTTGTTAGACTTCTACTTCCACTTGATAATCTTCTCCTTTACTTCCAGGTATATCCTGGTGAGATCAGGTTAACAAACATCAAAGGCACCCTGCGGGTGAAAATCCCACCAGATCAAGAAGAAATGTGAAGGATGTTTGCAAAGAGAAATAGGTTCTCATTCATTCCAGCCCTTCCCCATCTCTTCTTCTAGTTAAGAGTTCTCTGCTATGTATGTCAGTCTTTTGTGGTTTAATATGAGGGTAAACTGTGTTTCCTTTGGAAACATGGCATACTCTTGTAAGCTAGAGTAGGGGTCTCCTCTACTCCTTATTCTCTTGGGTCTGGACCCCTGGGACTCTAGGCTAGCTTGAGAGCTTTCCCCAGAGCAGCACTGAGACCTAACTGTCCTTCCTCACAGGGAAATTCTCCTTCTCTGCTCACTCTGGAGATTGAGGTGTTATTTGTTGTGGGAGGTGATGAATGCTCTGTGCTCTCTGATCCATCTCTCTACCCCACTATTGAGCACTTTCCTGAATCAAAATCTCATCTCCCTTCAGGATGGAGACTGGGTGGCAAGAATAAAGAAGCAGGTGTGGACCATTCTTTAATTGTCATCTATAATCATTATCATCGGGGCAGACACTATTGATTACCTATTCAGGCTGTGGTCTCTGTTTCTTTGCAGGCAGAGCCCTGATTTTGTCCTGATATCCACCTTCCTCAGGGCAGCCATGTGCCCAGGGAAGGGTGTCCTTTCTCCAGCTCAAGGATAACTCCTGAGTTGGGAAAGCTGATTTTGGTGTTCCATTCTTCCTGTCAGTGATTGTTTTATGTATGATATATAACCCAGTCCTGGCTAATAGGATAAGGGGTGGGAGAACTCCTGGGAAAGGTTTTCCTTGTTCTTCTGTTGGACTTTGTAATGTCTACACATGCTCTCTGGAACTGCAGCAGCCATCTTGTGACCACCAAGAGAACTGGCCCAAGGACAGAGTTGATATGCTGAGAATAGCAGAATGGAAAGATGAAGCAAACTTGGATCTGTAGGGTTGCAATCAAGCCCCTGAAATACCCAACCCTGAATCCATACTACCTTGGGATTTCTTGATTTTTAAAGCTAAGAAAGTGCAAGTTTTCTTTCATTTGCAGCCAAAGGAACTGGATTTATACAGAAATTGGCACCAAGACAGGTTGTACATAACAACAGAGAAAAGGGGGATGTGGGATGTGTTACTGGGGCCAAAGGCAGTGTACTAGGTGTGTTAGGTGGTGGGACTTGAGTGGATCATGGCACAGAGTGGCAAAAGAGTTAATTAAATTATCAGCTGTGGCCACCTGAAAGGGAGTGTTCATTGAAGACAAAGTTTAGGACAACCAAGTGACAGCTAGCATACAACTTTATAGAAAGCTCAAAAGAAATCATGTTCTATAGGCCAGGATGATTGTTTCTGTTTGAGCTGGACAACTTTAAGAGGGGGAATGTCAAGTTCAAATTTCTAATTCAGGTGCTGGTCAAAAATCATGAATTATCTAAGTCTAATTATTTATGGTTGAAAGACTAAAACCAAACACCAAGTTTGATCCTGCAGATTGCTGAATTACAAGGTCACTGATATCACTGTTATACTGGGTCTCATGTGAAAGTGAGGGCATGCATCAGCAAGAGGTGAGCTCTCAGCAAAAGAGAGACCTATGGGAAGCGTTGGATGATGCATTAGTCTGGGTTCCCCATAGAAGTATAGATATATAGATAGAAAGAAACAGAGACAGAGAAAGAGAGAGCAAAGATTGATTTATTATAAGGAATTGGCTTACATGATTATGGAGGCTGAGAAGTCCTAAGGTCTGCAAACAACAAGCTGGAGGTCCAGGAGAGCCAACGGTTCCAGCCTAAGTTCTAGTCTGACTAAGGCAGGAGAAGACAAATGTCCCAGCTCAAAGAGAGGCAGAGAGAGTGAATTCTCCCATACTGAGCCTTTTTATACTATTCAGGCCTTGAACAGATTGTTGAGGCCCACCCACATTAGGGAGGGCAATCTGCTTTACTCAGTCTCCCAATTAAAATGTTAATGTCATCCAGAAACACTCACAGACACACTACAGAATAATGTCTGACCAAATAATTCAGCACCCTGTGGCTCAGTCAAGTTGATACATAAAGTTAACTATCATAGATGATGTAGAGTCCTCTAAGCCCTCAATTTCCTCTGACCCTTCCTTGTTCTGCAAAGCAGCCCTTTCTCTGTCTCTGATGAAGTTGTTTTTTTTCCTTACAACAGGCTTTGCAATGACCTAGCAAGGAGCCAACTCTCCTCTTTCCCAATCATACCAATGTCTCCCCTCACTGCGAGGTTCTATATCTAGGGATATATCCCAGAGTGTATCAGTGAGCCAATTACAAAGTTAAACCCAGGAGGAGATTATTTCCACACCAAATGGAATTGTAAGAACTTGCTAATTATCTCAGAAAAATCTAGTAAAGATCAATGGGAAGGAATTCTGAACAAGATCAAGGAAAGAGGAACATAATTCTAAACGAGACTGAATTTGTTAATATGCATGAACCAACCAGAGAGTCTGAATTCAATATGTTGGCTCAATGTATTCTACCTATTTGCATAGTGGCATAAAATCTAGACACAACAGTGGGCCATGCTACATGAAAATAAGTTGCCAGAAGTTCCTTGTTATATGGGGAAGAAGGAATTCAAAGACTGAGGACACAGCAAGGTTAGAATGGATTTATCCAGAAAGGCTTACAAACCCACACCCTAACTACATGTCCCCTGAGATGACCAGAAAACACTCCCTTCACCAAGGCATTCTTCATTGATTAAGGGGGCACTTGCATCTTTTAAAAGCAGAGACCGACAGACTGTTTTCTGTAGGCCAAGGATTCTGGCTTCTATTTTCCCTGTGATGTTCGAAGTGAACTTTATACTGACACTTAAGTAGGAAGAAATATAGCAAGAAGTAGAGAGATTAGAGACTGATGTAGACACTGTGGGAAAAGAGGACGAGAGCTGATTAGAAATATGTAGAATATTAGAATTGTTAGAAATAATGTACCGACAACTGGGAGCCTGGTTGATGTTGGAAGTTATGAAATTGTAGTGTTGCATGTGTGTGTGCTTTCCTAGTAGTAGCCAGCAACCTAGTTATAGGAGGTGAGAAGGAAAGTAGTTAGATTTATCTGTGGTTGAGATAAATCTATGTATAAGAAAGTGACAAGAGGATAAGGCTGTTAATGGCATTAAAAGAGTTCAAGTCTTTGTTTATGTGGAATAGGCTAGACTAGGAGGAGAGAAACTGGGAGAGGACTGTCAGGAGGAAGTAGAAGAATGAAAACATATATCTCGATGAGGCTGAAAAATGAAGATTAGATGAGATAATAGAATGGCAGAGACTGGCTAGCTTTCTACCAAACACATTTATTTTTCCTTCTAGACCACAGGTAGATTATTTTTTCCTGTCTTTCTTGCGAGCATGTGTCTGAATTCTGGTCAGTGGACTAGGGATGGAAGTGTTGTACTCTAATTCTAGGCCTGATCCATAAAAATTTCCACATACCATCTGCTATGCCCTTTCCCTTTTGTCAGCCTGTACATTACCTGTTGAAGATGGTGGAGGCACAGGATGGAAGGAACCTGCTTCCTGGAAGGAACTGCTGCTTGAATCAGATCTGCCCATTAATCAGGAGCACCCACCTTGGACTCTAAGAAGGTAAGAAATAAATTTATATTGTTGTAAAACACTGACATTTTGTGTTTTATCTGTTACAGCAGCTAGTGTTTCCTAACTAATATAGCTGATTTTTTAATGGTGGGAAAATTGTGATTCTCAATTAGGATATTTCAGAGGTGATACAGTTCCTCTTGATAACAAGGTCCAGAGAGTAGCCATTTAGCTGAAGTGGAGAGGAGACGAATATCGCTGAAAGGAAGAGATTGAAAACCTAGGAAGTCAGTGTGTTTGATGGTAACATAGATATTAGTGTCATACAAGGTGACAATAGGATCAATGGAGAAGCGCAGACTGTGAATCAGAATAATCTGACAGAAGCCAGAGTTTATTGGGTGCTGAACATTTTGCCTTCATTATCTCCTTTAGTCCTTATAACCACTGAATGTGATAGGTGTTACTATTAGCCTCTTTCATAAACAGGGAACTTGAGCCTTAGAGGGGTTAAGTAACTTGCACAAGGTTTCCCAGCTTGAACTTGAACTTGGTCTATTTGATTTCAAAGTCCATACTCTTAAGTACTACATTAAAGTTTACCGAACAACATGGATTTAAGCAGAAAAAAATGCATCTATGTCATAGATCAAGATGTTTCAAAACATTAGAACAAAAATCTCTGGGTCAAATATTGATGTCAAGAATCCTAAACAATGTGAATAGATTAATTTCTATACATTAATATCTACATTGGTGCAGACCCCAGTGTCTAGATCATAGGACTCTCTGATAGTTGCCTCTGTGGTTTTGTGAAGTCTCTTCAGTATTTTACTAAAGACTCTTCATTGGATATCTTTGAATAACCACATCATCTAGTCATCTGAGCCTCACTACACTAAGGAGTGAGCAGGTCAGAGAGACGAAGTAACTCACACCAAGCCCCGATCAAAAAAGTCAGATCTCATGGCACAGAGAGATCAGCTAGGTGGTTTGTGACCACCTAGAGGGGGGTGATAAGGAGGGTGGGAGGAAGGGAGACGCAAGAGGGAAGAGATATGGGAACATATGTATATGTATAACTGATTCACTTTGTTGTAAAGGAGAAACTAACACACCATTGTAAAGCAATTATACTCCAATAAAGATGTTAAAAAAAAAAAAAGTCAGGTCTCCGATTCCAGCTCTGTACTTTTTCTCTTTGTGAGCTACATCCAAGGTTTCCATTTTTTAAAATAATCTATGAACTTTTTCTTAAAATAAAAATGTATTCAGAAAACCAATATGTGCAATGGATAAAAACAATTTTGATATTATCCTCTACACTTGTTTATAGGCCCATAATATTTCATAATAGTAAAAGTGTAGATGAGAAAGGTGAGAGGCATGCACTCTTACTCCTACCTTCTTCCTATAGCAGCTCTAGAGACCCCCCATCCCCCAAATCCCCCAGAGTTCTGCAGAGCACAGTTGGTAATAAATGTGGTTTTATATTTTCTAGTGACCAATGCAAAGAGAGAAACATGACTTTTTTGCAACAGTAGCAGCACCAATGGAGTAAAACCAATCCATTGATCAAAAGAAGCACAGTAGAAGGCTATTCTGAATATTCTGAATACTAGTCCTTTAGAAATATACATATATATACACACACACACATACACAAACATATACACAGAAAAATGCATGTAAATATACATATATAATGTGTATAGATAAATATTTGTTTATTTTTAACCCAGAACTTATATTCTAAAGTGTATATTCTAGAGAAAATATTTTATATGCATTATAAGAATGTCAAAAGCATTGTTGTTCTCAGTGACTCCTAAAAGGAAATTACATATCTATGACTCGTAGAAAGGATAAATAAATTGTGCTATTTTGACACATGAATATAATATACAGCAATGAAAATGAACAAACTACAGCTATATTCAGGAACATGAATGAATCTTACATAATGAACAAAATGTACAGACACAAAAGAACATATATTGTGATTCTACGTATACACACACACACGGATAGAGAGATTAAGAACTATATTGCTGAGAAATGCATAGCCATGTTTAAAACTATAAAGGAAAACAAGGAAGCAATTACAATGAGTTAAGATAACAGTTATCATCCAGGCGGCAGAGAGAGGACCAAGAAGGGAGGAAGGAGTTGGGGGGTGCTTGACCTGGATGGGGCTTCACAAGGCTATGTATTTGTAAAACTGTACTATTTTATGCACTTTTCAATATGTTATACTCCCCAATTAAAAATTTGGGGGAGGCACACACACACACATACACCCCTGTTCTGAGGGAGAGAAATCTTTGGTGGATTTTCCTGCAAAAGATACTGTATAATGAATATCAGATACTCATCAATATCACCTTCATATTAAACACAGCATGTTCTTTCCTGAGGCTACTTCTTATACAAGTTCTGCTGGCTCCACACCAAAGGATACACTAGTGGTTTGTTTGGTTTAAGTTAAGATAAAATTTCACAGAACCTAGAGAGAGGGAGTTGCTAGATTAATTCTTCAGAGGAATTATCTTTCTTACATGAGCTTTTGAAATGTTTCCTTACAGCAATTTCAGGATGAGCTCTCCTGATAAGCTTCTGGGGTGGGCCTGTTCTCAGGTGCTAGGCATGAAAGAGGATTAGCCTCCTCTTGTGAAAATTGAAGCATCCTAAATAAAACATCTGGCAGAATGGAAGGCCATTTCCAGTTATGATTGAAGAGAGCTGAGAAAGTACATGAAACCAGGGTCAGGATTTCATTCAGAAAGCCATTTTGTGTCTGCTGCAATTCATAGAAAAATTGAAAGTTAAGACTCCTCAATTCTTTACCATAAAGCAAGGCTATGGTTATTGGAGCCTAGAGAAAAACACCCATAAAAAGACTAGATTTGATAAATTTAGCTTCCTGGGATACTCTTCAAGACAAAGTAAATGAAACATCTATCTAAATACAAGTTATGAGTTCTGTCGGCATCTTCCTAAAATGATAACTTTGGTTTGATCTAAAGCCTCTCTTAATGGTGACAATCAAAAATTAGTTCAGATGTCTATGAACACAACTGGTAGTTCATGATGACAAAGCCATTTCATCAGCATCTGCGAGAAATGATAACTTTCTGTTTCTTGTTAAAGGTGTATGTGCATCCAGCTCTCCCCTGCAAAAAAATCAAATTTTAATGGACAAGTTAGAAAGAAGGTGGAACCAGAGCATATCTTTCTTTTATCCTGCTAAAAATTATTTGACCTGTCAAATGAATTTTCCTTCCATCTATCAGTCTCAAAGTTGTAGATTGGCATAACTTCATTATGCATATCAATCACCAGGAGTATTAATAGCCAATAGTGTGTGGTGAATACATGCAACTTCGTGCATAACTGAGTCCTAGATACACAGCCAAAGGTCATTAAAACGTCTCTCCACACAGAGTATAAACTACAAAGTATCTCAGGCTTCTGCAGTGGTAGCCATGCCTAAGTCCATTTTCCTGAAGAGCACAGACATTGTCCTTCTATAATTTAAAAACTTCTCCTTCATCTAAGTCCACCAGGAAGTTTTATCTGAATCCCTTATTTGTTTCAACTTCTGAATACTCTTTTCTCCTCTGTCTACTCAAGAGTATAAAGGAAGGGCCAGGAAGCCAAGACTGGTCAAAACCCCTGGTTCCAGTGCTTCTCTATTTAACTGTAGTTCCCAGGTCTCATTTCCATGAGTGTTTGTGCCTTTGGCCTATACTCCAGTTACTGGCATCTATTTCATACCCTCCTTCTTGTCATCACGAGTACAGACTCACTTTTCTGCCTTCCTAAACTGGGGCCTCCACCTCAACTAATATTTGCACTTCCTCCAGGTCCCAGCACTTCACCTATGCTCCCAAGGCTAGCCTGGGCCCTGTGGTTACCCACACCAGGCAGGCGACTCCCATTCCACCCCATCAGGGGAGCATAATCATACATATCTAGGGTAGCACTTATCACGGTGTTGTAAATATTTGCTCTCTGCACTTTTAGTAGACCATGAGCTTCCATATTCTTCTTTGATTCTTCTAGCACAATCCATGATGCAGAGGATGAAGTACAATTTTGTAAACAGTCCTGGTCACTAAGGGAAGAAGCTATGAAGAAGTTCATTTATATCATCTTTACACGCTATTTGTTCACTTATCTCATCAGTTGGCAGGGAAGGCCATTCAGGTTGACATTTCACTTACTTATTAATATTAAGTGATTATTGTATACAGAGCTCTTAGTACAATACAGGAAATGTATTAATTTTTCTGCCTTTTGCTCATTTTCTATTGACTCCAGTCTCAATTGGGCTGAAGAATAAAAAAAAAATAGAATAAAACTCTCTTTGTGTGTGTGTGTGCGCACACGTGGTCCGTGCACTAAGAGTATGCTCTATCTTAACCTTACTCCCTGAGGTCCCTTCCCTGGCCCCAGGCCCATGCTCTGGTCCCTAACCCCCAGCCCTCTACCATCTACCTCCAACCATCTTCTCTTCAAGCCAAAGGAGACTCAGTCTTTAGATGGGAGACTGGAAAAGATGACCTTTAAGCATCCTCCCAACCAGGAGATTTTTCTAATTCCATGAATAAGTAATTTTTACTAATTTTTCAGAGGAGCTTAAAACTACTGTCCTCCTTTACAGCAGTCATTGATAATAATGGTTTTGGCGCTTGAGTAACACTTTCCTTAGAAGTATCTTGTTCTCAAAACTGCTGTATCTTTTTTTTTTTTTTTTTTCCGGTACGCGGTGTGGGATCTTCCCGGACCGGAGCACGAACTCGTGTCCCCTGTATCGGCAGGCTGACTCTCAACCACTGCGCCACCAGGGAAGCCCCAAAACTGCTGTATCTTAAAGATACACTTACAAAGCCAAGGTTGTATTGCAATGGTGTCTTTGGGGGAAAAAAAAATGAAGTTAAAGGGTTTAGAGTATGCATGGTGATTTGACTTTTTAATCATTATAAGTTATTTACTAGTCATTAGTCTTCTATCTAGGTGATCAGTCTCTTGGGACACGGGCAGGATGAAAAGGAATTTCAAATTCACTATCTTGTTCACTTTTCTGTTTTCTATTCTCAGTGCCATGCTTAGCACAGTGTGGCATGAGGCAAACCTTTGTTGATAGGTATATGAGTTTTGACATCAGGGATACGATACCTAATTAGTCAGCTAGGGAATACCACCTCTTGCTAACTTGAATTAATGAATTAATGGTGGTTATAAGAGCAGGGACTTTGGAAGGAAATACCAGCCAATAATATGTTTGGCACACATAGAAAATAGCCTATGAATAAGACTATCCTTATGAGAAATGTTACTTCTGAAGCCAAATTAGGGACATGGGTTAATCAGGAATTTTTGAGCTGCTTTCATATGCAAGATGAAACTTGCACAAGAACTTTCTCTTCCTACCATTGTACAGGAAAATGTATCTATGTGTCTACCTATACCACCTGTATTCCCCCCCCATTACAATAGAGGAGTCATCCCCTCTTCCTATCAAAATCCAGCCCCTTCACCTATGGTTTTCATTTCCCCCAGCTTCTCAAGAAATGCATATTATTATAATGTATAATAAATTGTTGTTCTCTTTTAAACATGCTCAGATAGTTCCCATTTACAAAAACAAAATAAAACTTTCTCTACCCTATGATCTCCCTAATGTACTTTAATTTTGCAGCAAAATTTCTGAAAAGAGTCCTCAATACTTGGTGTTCTTACTCCACTTCTGTCCTCAGCATAATCTGGCTTCTGACTCCATCACATCAACAAACAGCTCCCATAAAGGTCGCCATTGACCTCTCTGTGATTATCCCCAATGGATGTTTTCAGTCCTTACCTATTACCTCTCAGCAACATTCAGCACTGATGACAACCCCTTCCCTTTCCTCTTCACTTTTGCAACTCAACATTTTCCTGATTTTCCACGGATCTCCTGTTCACTCCTTCTTTGCCTCCTTTGCAGCTTCCTCCTACTCCACCAGGACATTAAGTCTTAAAATTCTCAACTCTTCATTCTAGAAATGCCTCATTTTCTGCTCTGTGTTTTCTGTCTAGGCCACTGGTTCTTTTTTTTTTTTTACATCTGAGCTAACTATAGCATTATTATTATTTTTTAAACATCTTTATTGGAGTATAATTGCTTTACAATTGTGTGTTAGTTTCTGCTTTACAACAAAGTGAATCAGTTATACATATACATATGTTGCCATACCTCTTCCCTCTTGGGTCTCCCTCCCTCCCACACTCCCTATCCCACCCCTCTAGGTGGTCACAAACGACCTAGCTGATCTCCCTATGCCATGCGACTGCTTCGCACTAGCTATCCACCCTACGTTTGATAGTGTATATATATGTCCATGCCACTCTCTCACTTCGTCACAGTTTACCCTTCCCCCTCCCCGTATCCTCAAGTCCATGCTCTAGTAGGTCTGTCTTTTATCCCCATCCTACCCCTAGTCTCTTCATGACATTTTTTTTCTTAGATTCCATATATATGTGTTAGCATACGGTATTTGTTTTTCTCCTTCAGTCTTACTTCACTCTGTATGACAAACTCCAGGTCTATCCACCTCACTACAAATAACTAAGTTTCATTTCGTTTTATGGCTGAGTAATATTCCATTGTATATATGTGCCACATCTTCTTTATCCATTCATCTGTTGATGGACACTTAGGTTGCTTCCATGTACTGGCTATTGTAAATAGAGCTGCAATGAACATTTTGGTACATGACTCTTTTTGAATTATGGTTTGCTCAGGGTATATGCCCAGTAGTGGGATTGCTGGGTCACATGGTAGTTCTATTTGTAGTTTTTAGTTTTTTTTTTTTGCAGTACACAGGCCTCTCACTGTTGTGGCCTCTCGCATTGCGG
>NC_041229.1:21118733-21120155 GCF_002837175.3 Physeter macrocephalus | reverse complement strand
TTTTTAAGGAACCTCCATACTGTTCTCCATAGTGGCTGTATCAATTTACATTCTCTCCAGCAGTGCAAGAGTGTTCCCTTTTCTCCACACCCTCTCCAGCATTTATTGTTTCTAGATTTTTGATGATGGCTATTCTGACTGGTGTCAGATGATATCTCATTGTAGCTTTGATTTGCATTTTTCTGAGGATTAAAGATTTTGAGCATTCTATCATGTATTTGTTGGCAATTTGTATATCTTCTTTGGAGAAATGTCTATTTAGGTCTTCTGCCCATTTTTGGATTGGGTTGTGTGTTTTTTTGTTATTGAGCTGCATGAGTTGCTTATAAATTTTGGAGATTAATCCTTTGTCAGTTTCTTCATTTGCAAATATTTTCTCCCATTCTGAGGGTTGTCTTTTGGTCTTGTTTATGGTTTCCTTTGCTGTGCAAAAGCTTTTAAGTTTCATTAGGTCCCACTTGTTTATTTTTGTTTTTCTTTCCATTTCTCTAGGAGGTGGGTTAAAAAGGATCTTGCGGTGATGTATGTCATAGAGTGTTCTGCCTATGTTTTCCTCTAAGACTCTGATAGTCTCTGGCCTTACATGAAGGTCTTTAAGCCATTTTAAGTTTATTTTTGTGTATGGTGTTAGGGAGTGTTCTAATTTCACACTTATACATGTACCTGTCCCGTTTTCCAAGCACCACTTATTGAAGAGGCTGTCTTTTCTCCACTGTATATTCTTGCCTCCTTTATCAAAGATAAGGTGACCATATGTGTGTGGGTTTATCTCTGGGATTTCTATCCTGTTCCATTGATCTATATTTCTTTTTTTGTGCCAGTACCATACTGTCTTGATTACTGTAGCTTTGTAGTATAGTCTGAAGTCAGGGAGCCTGATTCCTCCAGTTCCATTTTTCGTTCTCAAGATTGCTTTGGCTATTTGGGGTCTTTTGTGTTTCCATACAAATTGTGAAATTTTTTGTTCTAGTTCTGTAAAAAATGCCAGTGGTAGTTTGATAGGGATTGCATTGAATCTGTAGATTGCTTTGGGTACTAGAGTCATTTTCACAATGTTGATTCTTCAAATGCAAGAACATGGTATATCTTTCCATCTATTTGTATCATCATTAATTTCTTTCATCAGTGTCTTATAATTTTCTGCATACAGGTCTTTTGTTTCCTTAGGTAGGTTTATTCCTAGGTGTTTTATTCTTTTTGTTGCAGTGGTAAATGGGGGTGATTTCTTAATTTCACTCTCAGATTTTTCATCATTAGTGTATAAGAATGCCAGAGCTTTCTGAGCATTAATTTTGTATCCTGCTACTTTACCAAATTCATTGATAAGCTCTTGTAGTTTTCTGGTAGCATCTTTAGGATTCTCTATGTATAGTATCATGTCATCTGCAAACAGTGACAGCTTTACTTCTTCTTTTCCAATTT
>NC_041229.1:21117312-21118450 GCF_002837175.3 Physeter macrocephalus | reverse complement strand
TTCAGTTTTTCACCATTGAGGACAATGTTGGCTGTGGGTTTGTCATATACGGCCTTTATTATGTTGAGGAAAGTTCCCTCTATGCCTACATCCTGCAGGGTTTTTATGATAAATGGGTGTTGAATTATGTCAGAAGCTTTCTCTGCATCTATTGAGATGATCATATGGTTTTTCTCCTTCAGTTTGTTGATATGGTGTATCACACTGATTGATTTGTGTATATTGAAGAAACCTTGCAATCCTGGAATAAATCCCACTTGATCATGGTGTTTGATCCTTTTAATGTGCTGTTGGATTCTGTTTCCTAAAATTTTGTTGAGGATATTTGCATCGATGTTCATCAATGATATTGGCCTGTAGTTTTCTTTCTTTTTGACTTCTTTGTCTGGTTTTGGTATCAGAGTGATGGTGGCCTCGTAGAATGAGTTTGGGAGTGTTCCTCCCTCTGCTATCTTTTGGAAGAATTTGAGAAGGTTATGTGTTAGCTCTTCTCTAAATGTTGATAGAATTTGCCTCTGAAGCCATCTAGTACTGGGCTTTTGTTTGTTGGAAGATTTTGAATCACAGTTTCAATGTCAGTGCTTGTAATTGGTCTGTTCATATTTTCTATTTTTTCATGGTTCAGTCTCGGCATGTTGTGCATTTCTAAGAATTGATCCATTTCTTCCAGGTGGTCCATTTTATTGGCATACAGTTGTTTGTAGTAATCTCTAATAAGCTTTTGTATTTCTGCAGTGTCCATTGTTACTTCTCCGTTTTCATTTCTAATTCTATTGATTTGAGTGTTCTCCCTTTTTCTCTTGATGAGTCTGGCTAATGGTTTATCAATTTTGTTTATCTTCTCAGAGAACCAGCTTTTAGTTTTATTGATCTTTGTTATCATTTCCTTCCTTTATTTTTCATTTATTTCTGATCTGATCTTTACGATTTCTTTCCTTCTACTAAATTTGGAGCTTTTTTGTTCTTCTTTCTCTAATTGCTTTAGATGCAAGGTTAAGTAGTTTATTCGAGATGTTTCCTGTTTCTTAAGGTAGGAGTTTATTGCTATAAACTTCCGTCTTAGAACTGCTTTTGCAGCATCCCATAGGTTTTGGGTCGTCGTGTCTCCATTGTCATTTGTTTCTAAGTATTTTTTGTT
>NC_041229.1:21112977-21114676 GCF_002837175.3 Physeter macrocephalus | reverse complement strand
GGTCTTTTGTGGACCAGTGTCCTGAAGTTGGTTCTCCCACCTCAGTGGCACAGCCCTGATGCCTGGCTGGAGCACCAAGAGCCTTTAATCAACATGGCTCCGAATAAAAGGAAGAAAAAATAGAAAGGAAAGAAATAAAGGAAGGAAGGAAGGAAGGAAGGAAGGAAAGAAGAAAGGAAGGAAGGAAGGAAGAAAGAATGAAATAAAGAAGATAAAATAAAGTAGGATAAAATAAAGTTATTAAAATAAAAAATAATTATTAAGAAGAAAAATTTTTTAAAGTAAAAAAACCAACCAAACAAACAAAAAGGGACAGTCAGAACCATAGGACAAATGGTGAAAGTTAAGCTATACAGACAAAATTTCACACAGAAGCAGACACATACACACTCACAAAAAGAGAAAAAGGGGAAAAAATAATATATCTTGCTCCCAAAGTCCACCTCCTCAACTTGGAATGATTCACTGTCTATTCAGGTATTCCACAGATGCAGGGCACTTCAAGTTGATTGTGGAGCTTTAATCCACAGCTTCTGAGGCTCCTGGGAGAGACCCCCCACCCCCTCCTCTTTGTTCACACAGCTCCTGGGGTTCAGCTTTGCACTTGGCCCTGCCTCTGCATGTAGTTCACCCGAGGGCATCTGCACTTCGCTCATACAGGACGGGGTTAAAGGAGCAGCTGATTCAGGGGCTCTGGCTCACTCAGACCGGTGGGAGGGAGGGGTAAGGATGCGGGGCTAGCCTGCGGCAGCTTGAGGCGCACTGTGCGTTCTCCCGGGGAAGTTGTCCCTGGATCACGGGACCCTGGCAGTGGCGGGCTGCACAGGCTCCCGCGAGGGGAGGTGTGGACAGTGACCTGTGCTCGCACACAGGCTTCTTGGTGGCGGCAGCAGCAGCCCTGGCGTCTCATACCCGTCTCTGGTGTTTGTGCCGATAGCCGTGGCTCGTGCCTGTTTCTGGAGCTCCGTTAATCGGCGCTCTTAATCCCCTCTCCTCGAGCACCAGGAAACAAAGAGGGAAGAAAAAGTCTCTTGTCTCTTCGGCAGCTCCAGATTTCTCCCGGACTCCCTCCCGGCTAGGTGCTGGTCGGCACCGATCCTCTGTGTGGGAATCTCTCCGCTTTGCCCTCCGCACCCTGTGTATGCGCTCTCCTCCGGGTCTCCAAAGCTTCCCCCCTCCGCCACCCGCAGTCTCCACCCACAAAGGGGCTTCTAGTGTGTGGCAACCTTTCCTCCTTCATGGCTTCCTCCCACTGGTGCAGGTCCTGTACCTATTCTATTGTCTCTGTTTTTTCTATTTTCTTTTGCCCTACCCAGGTATGTGGGGGAGTTTCTTGCCTTTTGGAAGGTCTGAAGTCTTCTGCCAGCGTTCAGTGGTGTTCTGTAGGAGCAGTTCCACGTGTAGATGTATTTCTGATGTATCTGTGGGGAGGAAGGTGATCTCCGCATCTTACTCTTCCGCCATTTTCTGGTACCCAGTGGTTCTTAAATGTGGCTGCCTCTGGGGAAACACATGGGGAGCCTTAAAAATATAGATTGCAGGGTCCACCCTCTAATATTTTTTTTTAACATCTTTATTGGAGTATAACTGTTTTACAATAGTAAGTTTCTTTCTCCTTTACAACAAAGTGAATCAGTTATACATATACATATGTTCCCATATCCCTTCCCTCTTGCGTCTCCCTCCCTCCCACCCCCCC
>NC_041229.1:21111869-21112620 GCF_002837175.3 Physeter macrocephalus | reverse complement strand
TTTTAAGGAACCTCCATACTGTTCTCCATAGTGGCTGTATCAATTTACATTCCCACCAGCAGTGCAAGAGGGTTCCCTTTTCTCCACACCCTCTCCAGCATTTATTGTTTGTAGAGTTTTTGATGATGGCCAATCTGACCGATGTGAGATGATATCTCATTGTTGTTTCGATTTGCATTGCTCTAATGATTAATGATGTTGAGCATTCTTTCATGTGTTTGTTGGTGATCTGTATATCTTCTTTGGAGAAATGTCTATTTAGTTCTTCTGCCCATTTTTGGATTGGATTGTTTGTTTTTTTGTTATTGAGCTGCATGAGTTGCTTATAAATTTTGAATATTAATCCTTTGTCAGTTGCTTCATTTTAATATTTTTATTTAATTAAGTTTGGGGACAGCCTGGCTCTTGGGATTTTTTAAAGCCTCCCAGAGGATTCTTTTTTTTTTTAACATCTTTATTGGAGTATAACTGTTTTACAATGGTGTGTTAGTTTCTGCTTTACAACAAAGTGAATCAGTTATACATATAAATATGTTCCCATATCTCTTCCCTCTTGCATCTCCCTCCCTCCCACCCTCCCTATCCCATCCCTCTAGGTGGGCATAAAGCACCAAGCTGATCTCCCTGTGCTATGTGGCTGCTTCCCACTAGCTATCTATTTTACATTTGATAGTGTATATATGTCCATGCCACTCTCTCACTTTGTCACAGCTTACCCTTCCCCCTCCCCATATCCTCAAGTCCATGCTCT
>NC_041229.1:21111547-21111746 GCF_002837175.3 Physeter macrocephalus | reverse complement strand
ATTTGGTAGTGTATATATGTCCATGCCACTCTCTCACTTTGTCACAGCTTACCCTTCCCCCTCCCCATATCCTCAAGTCCATGCTCTAGTAGGTTTGTGTTTTATTCCTGTTCTACCCCGTCTCTTTATGACATTTTTTTTTGTTTAGATTCCATATATATGTGTTAGCATACGGTATTTGTTTTTCTCCTTCTGACTT